>NC_053452.1:29889482-30099482 GCF_015227805.2 Hirundo rustica
GAAAGAAAGAGAAAGAAAGAAAGAGGAAGGAAAGAAGGAAAAAAAGAAGGGTCTTTTTCAGCCCTTGATGAGAGACAGAAGCATGGCTGCACAGGGAATATGTTTCCTGACTTGCTGGGAGCTGCTGCTTTGTAGTATGGTGTGAACTCTCTGGCTAGGGCTGATATGAAGTTGTCTTGGTACCAAGCACAATTTCCCAGCTCTTGCTGGATTTCCCTGCTGAAAGAAAATGGGCGAATGGTCTCTCATTTCCACAGAGGTTCAAGACTCATCAGGGGCTAGAGGAAGGTGAGGCAAAGGGAAAACCTCTCTTCCCACAAAGGGAAAAATCTTAGCTTTGCATAGAGCCAGCTCCTCCCTAGTGGGTCCTGCCCTGTTCAGAGTCAAGAAGTTACCCACCATCTGCTTGGCAATATGTTACTCTTGGGCAGTGCAGGGACCTGATTTTTCACTCTAAAATACTCATAGTCTGATGACAGGAATCCAGCTCATTTTGAGATGTCAGCTTATATAGTGCTTATTCTCTTGGCACTGTGCTTGTGAAATAGAGGCCACCACGTACTGCAGGTTGATGGAGGATTGTATTATATTATTGTATTATAAAATTAAAATAATGTCCTTCATACATTCCTTATGGGATACAATCTGAGCTGGCTAGCAGCTAGCCCCACACAGAGATGAGGAACTGAGCATGTGTTAAGAGCTCCCTTTCCCTCATTCCATATCCTGCTGGCCAGAAGACACATTGCCAGAGCAGAGAGAGCTTGAGGGATGCTTTATTGCTCTTGTCTACACTACAGATAATGAGGAAGGTCTTTAGTCTCCAGGGCTGTCAATCCAGCAACTTCTCATCTGCATTAAAATTGGTCAAAAGATGTTTTTAAAAGAAAATATAATGAGGGGATGCACTTAGGATAATGAAATGCTTGGCTGCTTTTTTATCACTTCCCAGGCACTTTGAATCCTTCTCTGTTGAGAGTCATTGTCATTCAGGGCAGCTCATCAGCTCCTTGTGTTGGGAGCAGATATGGGCTTGGCACCCTCTTCCTCTCCTGGTGACAGCCAGATATACACCCCGCTCATTTCCTCTCTGATAAAGCTTGCCATCCTGCTTTGAAGCTTCTCATATTTCATTTGGCTTGTCAGATAGAAGCCCCCGGTACAGTACGCCCACAGAGATTATTTTTTGTTTTAGCATCATATTAGCAAAGGAAATTTCTGGATTGCCTTCCTCTCTTCCTCACTCTCCTTCTTCCTGGATGAGTGTATGGCTGCCCTTTTCATCTAGGCTTCTCCCAAGTGTTGATGAGGTCTTGCTGCTCCATTGTGTGACTCTTAGGTGTTACTACTGGAAGGTGAAACTCATGTCTAAAGAAATGAGTCGCCTTGTTTTCAGAAGCATTGACTGTCTGTTACTTCCATAGGGTGTTGTCCTTGACGTTATAGCCAGGAGTGACGTGACTGCAAACAGTAAAGGGAGCCAGCAGTTCAAAGCCAGATAAAATATGTCTTTTCTGGTTGTCTTAAGTGCTGCCAACTTGCATGTGAAGAGAAAGGAGCAGGGAATATGTTCCCTTGTGAAATAAAACAGAAAGAGTGACTGTGGTCCTCCAGAGGGATGGTCAATGCCCATCTCCATGGCCATGACTAAGGCCTGGCTGAAGCCCCAATAATGTGGGAGGAAAGAACTGCTTGGAGAATGCCATGGAGAGATCATATCTTGGCATAACAAGTAAAAGTTGTGCCATGTGGCAGGAGAGGAGGAAACGAAGTCTGGAGAGTTAGCATTGTTACCTGTGTGCATTATAACCTCTGCAGAGAGAGGAAAAAAGCGCATTGGCTGGACATCTTGGATTTCCCAATTAAGTTACTTAATGAAAAAATGCCATTACCAAAGATCACTGGAATATTTCTACCCACAGATAAATCTTGCCTGTAAATGCATATACACACTAATGTAGGGAAGACAAGGAACAAACTTCCCTCAAATGGTTTGCTGTACTGTGTACCGTGTGGGTTCCTGTGAGATGCATCCAGAGAAATTACTTACTCTGCCTTGTACGTCAGGTTCCCTGTGGACCTATTTTGTCTTGAGTTTGACCTATCTATCTGCTAGAATGTCTAGTGCCTTTCACCATGTGTTGGAGACTGTGATGTATGGTGGCCCATCTGCAGGCAAAGGGAGACCTTAGACCCTTTTCCCGGGGGAAAGCCTATTTTATGAAGCCCCAAAGCTGTAGAGACCTAGCAGGTGCCACCATTGAACAGAGAAGGATTAAAACAGAGTCTACAGGAGAGACTGGATCCTGCTTCCACCCCACCTTTAGCCCTCATGTAGAATAAAATATCTGTGTTTCACAACAGTTTTGCTGTGAAGTTGGATTAAATTTGTGATATTTTTTGGCAAAGGATATGTCAATAATGGGCCTATAAGAAGAAATATGTAAGCCGTGTAATGGGAACAAGCTCCTTCTCTGTTAACAAGTTCTGCTTCCCAATTAGTCAGTATGCTGTCAGATTATAAAAAGAAACTTTTCCAGGATGGCTATGGTTCCCTTACTATCACAGAGATATATTTACATTACTGCTCTGAGTTAATTTAAGCTCCTAACATGATCTATGAAAATGCTAGGTGCTCAAGGTGTTGGAGATGCACAGCACCTACGTTTACCAATAACTAGAGCAGTGAAGGCTGAGATCAGCCTGGCTCATTATATTCAGCTTCTGTATCATCTGTCTGTTTTCCCCAACATTTATCTTACAGGCACACTCAAAGTGCTTGCCGTTTGCTTTAATGCAAAGGGCACCGTGTATAGATCTGAAAAGATGGGCATTATTTTCCTGTCTGGCTTGTCTGGACTCAGTGTGACAGAAACCTTCATCATTACTAGCACACCAATTAACAGGTAGATCACACCAAGAGTAACAGAACTAGACAATTAAAAGGAAGTCACCAAGCCAGACAGTAGTCCGTTTTCAATGTTTGTCAAGCTGGAACTTTTTAAAAGGTCTCAGAAGCCCCTTGAGGAGAACAATCTCTTCTCTCATTAAAACATATTTCAAACCGCTGTAAAGACAACAGGCTGTCTGAGCTCACAAAAAGATCTGTCTCAAGCAAAATGAGGAAGAATTGAAAATCAAAGTGGCAGCGACCACGCTGAATGACTTGGGAATTCTGGCTAGGAGCAATGTCTGCACTGGGTCTGTCAGCCACAAGCAGGCTGAGTTTTCCTCTTCCTGGGGAGGTGCTGGGAGATCACGTGTATCATCATGGCCAGGTAAGGAATCCTTCAAGAAAGCAATTTGATAAAAAATCACTTTTCATCTGCTCCTTCTAGTTGCCATTTCCTCCCTATTTTCCCTGAAAACTCAGTTGCCAAGTGTAGAGAGCAGATATAATAAAAACTTTGTCCAACTTTTTAGAAGAGTGTAGGGTTTTAAAAGGCAATACCTTTGAGTGATGTAGCTGTTCCAACAATATCTGAATGTAAAAAGTAGATTGTCTTTAGGAGTGGCTGCCACTTTGCTTTTATCCACAGCTACAGCACAGACACACACTTGCACATGCTGCACTCTTCCTGTAAGATTCTTTTGTCCTTCTTGTTTTCCCAATTTCCTCTTGAGACAATACTGGGGAGTTGTTCAGTCTGTGTCCTTCCATGTCCATATATACTGTTGGACTGTACTGTAGGGCTGGAGCTGCAGGGGTGCAGATATCTTATCACTCTCCATGGGGACTTTCCAGTGTCCTTTGTGCTGTTTGTTTTTTCCCTCAGTCCTTCTTACCTCCCGTGCTGTGGGCACAAGGCAGTGGTGAAGGACAGAAGGCAGCGGAGCCCCCAACTCTTATAGGAGTAGGATATAGACATAGAACCTGCCTCTGGTCTCCAGGCAGGCTGCCAGCCTACCTCCAAGATTTCCCAGCTGCTGCAGTGCAGACTTCAGCAGTTGTCAGGGATGAATGAATTTAGAACCTGGGTCCTGGCCAAACCACCCTAGGCAGCTCAGTGCACTAATCCAAAACCGTAACTGGGAAGTAAGAGGGGGCATTGGGAGAGTGTCTTATCCCCACCACAGCCCTGAGTTTTTGTTAATTTAGGATTATAAGAATAATGAACAGACCCAGAAGTCTGTCTCCTTTATTTACTTAGTTTGGGGGTTGTAACTAGTAATCCGTTATTGTCTCTGCAATGTATTCCCAGTCCAGCCTGTTGTCAGAGGTGCTTAACCATGCAGCGCACACAAGGATGCCCGTCGGTATTGATCTATAGATTCCCAGCACATCTATTGTGTTTAACATGCCTTGCAATTAGCTTTTGCTTTATCTATTGTGTGCCTATCTTGCCCTCTGTGTGCCAGGAAAAAGAAAAGAATCACACTGTGGAGAGGGGGAGAAAGTCTGAAGAAGTGGAGAGGGGAAGTGGAAAGCAATTTACACTCTGATGAAAGCAGTGCAGTGGCAGATCATGCCAAACGCTGTTCCTGTGGGGAGCAGCAGTAGGTCTGCACTGGCCAGGATGATGCTTGCTGTCATGAAGCAACATTGGGAGCTCAGTAATGCTTGAGGAACTGTCAGGATGTGCAGGAAAAACAAGATGTAACCCTTTAGCAACAGGGTTTGAATGCTGTAGTGATCAGATGGAGAAGAGAGGTATGAATTCAGAAGACAGGGTGTTTTTCCTGATGCTCTGCAATGTGCCAGATTTAGGCAGGTTGTACCCATGGAGGCAGATAGCCTAGGAATAGGACTGAGCTGAGAGATCACCATCAGCTTTTCCTCCACAGTCACTGCAGATTTTCCCTGCGGACACTGCTGCCTCTAACTGCCTGAACAGCCTAATTTCCCTCCACGTGTTCTGCTCTCTGCAGCTGTGGGTTTTCAGGACCTCTGCTGGTTGGCTTTTCAAATGATTCCAGACCCTCTTGCTGAGGGCAGCTTGCCATTTGTTCACAAAAAGGACCTGGCAGGGGTGTGGTATCTCTGCACACTGGTGGGATCTTTCCAGCCCCAGCGTGTTCCTTGGATGCACCGCACTCCCTCAGTGGTAACTCATAAGTTGCATCAGGCATGTGACCCTTCTGTATTTACACTCTTCCCTCAGTTAAAACACATTCTCCATGCTCTGTGAGAAAAACTAGACATCACTGAAAAACCCAGGCCATGTTTATATCTAGAAGAGTCAGATTTGGGTTTCAGTTTTAAAAGTGTAGTCCAATACACCACAGTTATTTGAAAGTCTACTATCACTGAAATATAAAACTCCCTGGTCTCCAAGGAGTTTGATATTGGTAGAAGATTTGTCTGCCAGCCTGGGCCTTGCTGAGAAGCCCTCCCTGGGTGCTGTGCCATGGTGCAAAGGCTGCTACTGTGGGCACTGCTTGATCATTCAAATCTGGCTTAAGGCTCTGTGCTGAAATCCTGTAAGAGAAGAAATGGGATGCATTTTGAAGCTAATTAGGGCTTGCCCAAAAACCTCCAGCAATATCTTTGTAGCAAACACAGAGTGGAGAACAATTCTAAATAATTTGGACATTTTTTCCTCTCCTTTGTGCTGCCAAATGAATGGAAGAAAGTCCCAGGGACACAGGAAAGATTCAGAGCAGGGTTCTGGGAGAATTCCCCTCCAGAGTAGTTGCTCAAAGATTTGGGATCTCTCTGCTTTATGCCCTTTGTGGTCATTCAGAGGTGGCAAAAACAAGAACATACTGCCAGAAGGCCGTAAGTAGAGCCTCTCACCTATGCCCTTACTCTTCCTTTGCCAGGCAGGGGAAAACCAAAGGACTGACTGTATTTTTATTTCCACTTGGGTTCTGGAGAACCACATTCATCCTGTACAGCAGTAACTCATTCCCTCTTTTTGCCCTGAATGTACTTCTAGCCTGTGTCAGCCTTGCTCCTTGCTCTCAGTTGTAGTGCAGACCCTATTGGGACCCCTGCTGTAACCACTGCTGATAATTGATCATGGTTTGTGTTGAGGTGACAAGGAGGAGATGGTGGACCTTTAAGACTTCCTGACGTTCACGTGTAAGCAGAGCAAGGTGACTTTCCACTGACTGGGCATGACCCTTTTACCTTTTTCCCCCATCCTGCCAGCTGCCAGTTGGCAGACACAGCTGTGCTGCTTTCAGCTCCAGCTGCCACATGCCCTCAAAAAGGAGGAGGGGAGAGGGGCCAGAGGGAGTAGGGGAAGGGGTAAGTCCAACTAAAAGAAGTGTTGCTGCTTCAATCTGCTTTTTTTTTTTTTTCCCATAGCCATAGGCTTGTGGTGATTCTGTGCATCTTTCAATTCATGCTGCGGTGAGCAAGAGCCATAACTGACTCCATCTGGCCCTTTACCTTTAATCACTGTCACTGTTTTCCATTTACTATTTGCTACTGGTCCATATCAGTCACAGCCTCGGACAGTGAGATAATAAGCAGTGCTTTCTCTTGTCCCCAAGAAACCAGTGGATAGTGCATAGAGGAGGAAGGGGTGAGTGGTCAATGTGTGAAATGTGAGCTGGGGGGACAGCTCTGAAAAGGTGTTGGGAAGTCAGTGAGGATATGCAGGGTGAGATTGCCAACTGCAGCTGCAATGTCTCTGTAAATTATTCTACTGCTAAAGACTCCATGCAATTTTACAGTCAGGGTGTCCTTTTATATTATTATCCAGCATGCAGTACCTGAAACATCCACCAAATTATCTAACAGGAAATAAATCTGCAGAAGTGCATAATAAATCCCACTGTAACACCCCCAATAGTCTTCTTAACAAATGGTTTAAGTCTAAGTGCCAAGGACTATAACATTACACCTAACTAAAGACAGAGCTGAATAAATAAATGCAATATTGATCTCAAATCCCTCTTAGAAATCCACTTCCATTTTAGGAAAAAAATCATTCACTCAAGGCACTATCAGATTTCTCTTTCTTGTTGTTTTAAAAGTCTCCCAGATAGCCCAGATTATGAAGAAAGCAGGTATATTTAAAAATGCTAGGGGGAGGGAGGGAGGAGTGGGGGGGTAAAGGAGGGGAAAAGAAATAGATCACAGATGAAGAAATATGCATGAGATCTTCATGTCTATATATCAGGTCAGGGACTCCAGGTTAGAATAATTTGTTCACTCCGTATTTTTCCAACCATAATCAAGAACTTACAATGTAAAACTAGGTAAGAATCAGGGCAAAATCTTCCAATGGCCTGGTGTATTCAGGCACGTATTTCCATTTACATTGATGTGAACTAGGTAAATTCCTACCTGGCCAGAAATACTTCAGCTGAAATCTACTCTGTGTCTGATATTTGGGACCTGTTTATATATGTAGGAGGAGGCTGGTCTTGCATATGAAGCGAGGTGGTTTGCCGCTTGCAGAATTCAACTTCCAGTCTATTCTCTTTTATAAAATTTGTTTAGAATCCTGGACAAATTCCTGGAAGGAAGAAGATGACAGGCATTTAGACACATAGACATCTTCTGTGGGAAGTCAAATAGCCCCTTTTTTGCATTTGGTACTTGGTATGAAATGCTGGGCACAAGGCCTGTCTGAATTTCTTCCGCATCCTGCAGTGAAGAGCTGCACAAGGGGTATTGCTTTGGATGAGTGATCCTCAGGTCCTCCTCTGAGCAATCCCATCCTTTCCGGGTAGCTGCCTCTGCTCTCCAGCCTAGGAGCTGGCAAAACATCTGGATTTTGTACCTTTGTGGAATGTGATCCCACACATATGCTGCTTCCCAGTGCCCCATCTCCTAACTGGCCTGTAGTTAGATAGAGGGAGCAGATGCTCTGAATTTCCTTCTCAGTGCATTAGACACTCTAAAATACCTTTTGTATTCCTGAAGGTGGTTGTTCTATTTCCCTTGTGTCCAGGGTTAGGCTGGTGTTTCAGGTTTTGTGTCGCATCTTTGAATTCCTCACCTGAATTTCTGATTTCGTTTCCAAAGAAAGTTTTGTAGATATTTTCACTTTCTGACTGCATCTGGTCTTCACCCTAAGCAGCTGTTTTTTAATTCTCAGGTCTGATAATCTACCTTTGCACTCACATTTCATGTGAGGGAGAGTACTGCTGGCCCAAAGTCCTCTTTCCTCTTCTCTGTCCTTGGCTGTGGAATGGAAATTACCTTGCTTTCCTGACTTTTGAAGATAATATGGGAGATAATGGACTGAAAGCTTTCAGGTGCTGAGATATTTTCACAAAAGGACTGATATAACTTTCTGGAAGTGGCAGAAAATGTGGTCTTTTACTGTAGCAGTTTGTTGCATGAGGGTGGTTTTTTTTAATCATCACGGAAGATTTTTCTTTGTCAAAGCCCCATTTAAACATGACTGCAAGACATGTTTAAAGCCAAAAGAAAAAAGGTATCCCAGCAGCACTAATTAAAGATGAATAAGCAGATGTTGGCTATTTTATCAGCAGAGGTCTTTCTGTTTCTAAGTCAATGTCTGACAATCCCATTGATTCTTGCTGGTGGTTTCCTTGCCTTTCTTGATATTGATGTTATTAAAGAGAATATTAAATTCATAAATCTCCCCTATATTTCAATAGCCTAGTCAAATAAATCCCTTCTTCCCCCTAATATAACTGTAAAAATATTTGCTTTGCTAATATGCAGGGCTATCAGAGGATTTTTACTCAGTTTAGACTATAATGCTCAGATCTGAATAGAATCAGAAAGTATTATTCTCCTGATGCTGTGGTATTTATTTCCAGGATCATTGACATGCATTTATTCTTTCAAATGGCATTTTTAACTCATTCTGAGCTTAACTTTGCTGGGGCTGTGTGGGCACGTGAATTTACCTTACTTCACTGGGATTCAGTGCAGACATAAACATCCAGCCTTTAGAGACCAATTACAAGACCCTACAGTTGTAAAATCTTTTCATTACACGTGTGAACTCTGCCACAATTTCTCGTTGAGGCCTCTACACAACCTTACCATGAAAATAATCTAACAGTGTATTTCATTTCCACCAAGAGCCCTCATCTTACTTCCAATGCCGTCTCCTTTCTCTGAAATGGGTAGAAACACCTGTTCTTTTTCACTTTCCGGAACAGGATTAAAAAAGAGCCCTTCTAGAAACAAAAGTTAATCTCTAAGTGTCTTGACTGAGAGGTGATAGATGCACTCCCCTCAAAAGCTATGAATTTGAGAGGAAGAACAGTCTTCTTATGGGAGAGTAGGTTTGATGAGAGGACACTGAGAAAAATTTTTATGAGGACAGGGAACAGAGAATGGGCTTGGAAAAGAAGCAACAGAACAGAGTGTTAGGTGACTTATGTGCACAAAAAGAAATCATCCTACAGAAGCTCTTCTGAATGGAAGGTCTGTGGAACGTCTGTGGCAGGTTTGAGAGGTGCCTGGTAAGAATTATTTTAGTATAAACTCTGAGGCCGAGTGGCAGAACCAGCGCTTGTCTCAGTTTGGGTTACAGCTGGTCCACAGTAACACAAAGAATACAGTATCTTCTGAACTTTTCTAATCTGATTAATCATGGACCTTAGCATTTTTGCCTTCTCAGAAAATGTTTTGGTCTGCTTTTGGGGACCAGAAGATAATAAAATTATTATAGAAACTCCCAAGCTCCTGGTGAAGAACTCGGCCACTGTCAGTCATCAGCCAAACCCGAGAACTGCCAGCGTTTGCAGAGCAGCTCAGCTCCTACCATGGCCAGGACACATGCTTTTAACTCTTTCGGAAAGCCGTTGTTCTGGTACTTGTTAGGCAGAGGTGGGATTGGGGAAACACTGGTGAAGCTTTGTTTTGCAGGATTGATACTTTTGGAAAACCTTGAGATATTTTTGAAATCAAACTTAGGAAGCTTAAACCCAAAACCCAGTTATTCAGATAATCTGACTGCTGAACTGCAAGCCAGGGTTTTCTTAGTTCTGTTACTGTTTCTGGTGTCAGCTCCCATTGTGGCTCTCAGTAGCTCCCTTCACCCCTGGTTTCTTCCTTGGTAAAGGCTATTAAATTAAGCTACTAATGTAAAATTACCTAAGCTCTTTCAATCAGTTGTTACCTATGAATAAACTGTTTAGTTTAACCTTTTGTTTTTCCTCTGCATAAATTATCTGTGAAAAAAAACATGATTGCATTAGTTTTTCATAAAGTATTCCCTGAATAATTGGTACAAACTAGTTGCTAAACAGGAAAATGACACAGAATAATTACCTACTTGTCTATTTCACTTACCCTT
Organism: Hirundo rustica; assembly: GCF_015227805.2. Classification (NCBI taxonomy): domain Eukaryota; kingdom Metazoa; phylum Chordata; class Aves; order Passeriformes; family Hirundinidae; genus Hirundo; species Hirundo rustica. Next base: position 29,899,664 of record NC_053452.1, read on the forward strand.
TAGATATTTTACCTTTTTTCTTTCTAGCAGCTCTGTAAAGCTTTATATGAATTTTAGACATCTTTACTGGCTAAGACTTTGCTTGGATGAAATAATTCTCTTAGATTGTTTTGACCATACTCAGTCAGGGCAGTCAAGTCTGCCTGCAAGGCAGCACACTCAGGGGGTGTGGGTGACAGAGTGCAAACCAGCAAGCAGCATGATCAAAGCCTGAGAGGCACTTCTAGGGAGCTGAGCAGAGATGTTATAACTTGTTCTTCATTTCTAAAAATGGTAACAATTAGAAAAAAATATCAGAGGCTTTGAGAACACAAAAGAATCCCAACCTCTCCTCAAATTGGAATCAAAGAATGTCACAGAATCATCAAATGTTTTGTATTAGAAGGGACTCTAAAGGTCATCTAGTTCCAAAACCACTCGCATGGGTAGGGACAATTTTCACCAGGTTGCTCAAAGCCCCAACCAACCAGGCTGTGAACAGGATTAGGGCGCCCCAAGATTTTCTGGGCACCCTGTCCCAGTGCCTCAGCCCCCTCATAGTGAAGAACTTCTTCCTAATATTTAATCTAAATCTAGAATGGTCTTTGGGCACAGCTTTGATTTGTCATGGTCTCTGGAGCTCCCAGATGTGTGAAGGGTAGGAACCTAAAGGGGGCTTCACCCCTGAGTCCTTTTTATACATTCCCATTTCAAATTGTACATAGCAGCACACCAGCTCCAGAAGAATGGAAATATGAGTCTCATACCTAGAAGGTGCTCACCTCATTGCATGTATCCCTTCCTCTGCAGTCCTTCCCAGCATCATGGCCAGGGGCCATTTCTGCCAGTGCCCATGCAATGGGTGAGCAGGAGCCACACTGCTGCCCAGGATTCTCCTCCAGCTTCATGCTCAAGCATCTCATTCATGTTAGAAGTTTGCATTCTGCTCCCAGGCATCCTCCTTGTAAGTACATTTAGGGCTTTTACCAAGTGTTAGACTGTCTCTTCTGAGAAAATTATAAGGCAACTCTTGTTTATCCATGGGGTTGGTGCAGCAGGGCTGTGGAAGTATCAGTTCCTGCCCCTACACCTGCTACAGTCTGCTTTGGAAGGGCCAGGGGCCAGCTTGCCTTCTGCCTGTGCTTTCCTCACATTCCTGCAAAGCTGCCTATTTCCAGGTGGTCCCTAACTCCTGCCTGCTGTAAACTAGGCAAGTGCTCAGTGTTTCTCTGCCCCTTAGGTAGAGATGCAGTAGCATTGCCCTCAGTGTGGCAAAGAGTCTTTCCTCTCTTCATATGTACTTTTGACATGTTCCAGAGGTTTGAGCACGGGTCATCTCACACATCATATGTAAAGTTGTTCTTCACCTGTTGAATTCTCAAGACACTTGCATTAAGGATTTATACATTTCTTTTCTCATTCGTCTCACCTCTCTTCCCTCCTGCCTCCCATCCAAGGAGGAAAAAACTGTGTCTTGTAACCTCCCTTTAGAGACAAAGGAATGTAAGAATAAAATAATTCCCAAGCTGACATACTCACTAAGTTTCTAATAAGACTGTAATTTGAGTCTTATCATATGATAAGCATGTTCAAATAACAGAGGCTGGGACTGGATTGTGCTAGAGATGTTTACCAGACTCACATGTCTAGAAATAATAATGTGAGAAGGTCTCTAAGATTAAAGTGCAGCAGAGCCAAGGAAGTGTCCATCTGCCTGACACAGGGCTGGTAACCAGTGCAGGGGGCAGACCTTCTTTGCAGAGGGCTGGAGAGATGCACAGCTCCTCCCCTGCCAGAGACACCAACATCTGCAAGGCTGGATTCATCTTTTAGCATAGGGTTGAAGACACTGACAGGAGAAAACAAACAAACAAAAAAATCTGTACAATGGGCTATTGAGAGAGATTTGCTCCTGAATCTGCCTTTCACACTTCAGAAGAGCTCCCATGCAGGAGCTGGGCTACAGCTGACCGGAGCAACCTGAATTAAAATCATCTTGAGTCTATATCCTTTGAGCTATCCTTTCCCCTTTGCCTAACCTTGTCCTCCCCTGATTTCACCAGCACAAGAAGTCAACAGCAGATAATCTGACTTCTTTCTGTCAGCCTGCCAGGGTTAACAGCAGCCATAGCAGTATGTCTTTTTCTTGGCATCTAAAATCTAGGACGGAAGAAAGAGTTTTTCACTAAAAATTTATTCTTTTTCTGTTCTCTGATAGATTAGTAAGGAGTTTTTGCTGATGAGCCTTACCCTTTTCTACTCTAAATGCCACAGCTACTGAGCTGTGACAATCTAAATGAGTGATATTTCTGAAAACTGATGAGTGCAATTTTAAATCTCTCATTGAAACACATAACCAAATCCTCCTTAAAGCTGCCTGCAGGACAGCGATGTTCCTCTTTGTGGATGCACTGTCAGTTTCTTCATTGTGAGGAATCCGATTAACTCAGTGAAAGTCGCAATGCCAACGGGCTGCCAGTCTCTGTTGTTTGTCACGGACTATCTCCAGTGGGTATTACCAGTAGCCCTTTAGATTCCTGCGTTATTGTGTGATACTCAGATGAAAAGGAGTAGATCTACCTTTCAAATATTTCTGTGTTAGATGGTAATTTTGTCCATTTCCACAATTGCTTAGTGATGAAACATCAACTGACCCTGCCTGGAATTTAATCTTCCTCCTTCCCCTGTTTCCCTGGATTGACTACAGAGTGTACTGAAAACACTTTATCCCATTCACTGTCTGTCTGGACTGACCAGGCAATGGCAGAAAAGAAATCCTTCTCTCCATGTTGACTAACAGGAAATTCCATGGGACTGGAGGAGTGCGTCTCGGCTAAAGAGGGGCTGAACAAATCCCTCAGGACCAAACTCAGATCACTTACTTCACCAAAGCAGGTGCTTAGGTTCTTCTCATGGGCACACTCCTTCCCTTGCTCCCAAGTTCTGGGCAATGCCAGATGCTTCATTCCACTTCCACAGCCTCACCTAGCATCATGTCCTCAGGGATGGTGAGGGAGCAGTATTTGTAGCACCTGGACCAGCAGCTTTATGAGGATGGATACCTCACCCTGGTGCTGCCAGGGCCTAGGGGCTGGATTTATGGTAATAGCTCTAGGTGCCTCTGCTGTGTATAAACCTTCTTCTGCACAAGTCGCTGTGTTATAGTGGCAATGGAGAGAAGTAAACACTTTTAGCCCTGTTTTGCCTGACTTATGCTCTTTCCTTAGGCTGAGAAATATGGCACTCTGGAAACATGCATTTCTGGTTGCAGGCTCAGTCTCAAAGGCATATGTGTGTTCAGCTGCCTCATGCTCTCCAGAGTTTCAGTACAGTGCCTCAAGGATTGTGGCAGCTGAGACTTTCAGCTCTGAGTCTTGGTTCCCATTTATTCTTTTTTTCTACTGGAATAAGCTCAATCTGCGCCCATACCTCACTTGCACTCGTAATCAAGGACTCCTCACACTCTGAGGCTGTGGGTAGAAGTCAGTGATTACAAAAATAAGACAAATGTAACATCTCTGTGGTATCTAAGGATAAGACAAAAAAAATGCTTAAGGATGAGGAGGAGTGACAGACAGTTGGGGCTGAAAAACGTTTTCTTGCATTCAGAAGCTGTTTGAATTTTACCTAGCTGTGAGTACATGGAAGTGGGAAGAGCACTTTTTTCCCCCTGAAATCGCTCAAGAAAATACTGTAGGTTTCATTCAAGGACATTTCTCCTTTTTTTTTTTTTTTTTTTTTTTTTTTTTTTTTTTTTTTTTTTTTAATGTATTTTTTTTCCTGGAAGTTGGTGGAAGTAAAATAATTCAGCATTACTTATATAGTGGAGGATCCATCGGCCAGACACTTTCTTTCATAGAATTTTCTAGCTTTATCAAAAATTAAAAGGACTACTGTGTGGCCTGCATGCCACAGGGGGTCTTAAGAGACTGATTTTGTTATCCATTTCTGTTTGTTATCAGTAAGTCACCTTTGCTCTCTCTGTTCCTGTCTTCATTTATAAGTTCTGGTGGGCAGAGTTTGCTTTGTCTTCTTTGTTTGGGCAGAGACCACTGTCATGGAGCCCTGGTGGTGCTGGGCAGGACAGGTACTCAAGTATTTGCTGGCCTCAGAGAGAGATAAAAGCATGCAGGAATCCAGTGTGTCCCTGGTTCCCTTTGTTCCAGCCCACTATGGGCACCACACTGATGAGCATGGTGGGACAGAGCTCAGCCACCACCTTGAAACAGTCTCAGGATCTGGCAGAATAGTCAGTGAGGCCAAGCAAGAGAGAAATGCACCTGAGAAGCATCCTCCACCACAACTTGGAGCTTAAAAGAAAAGACTGTTTCTAGTATTTTTAAACTTCTAGCTCCTTATAAAAAGAAAAGATGTGAAGGTTCTGGCACACATCACAAAATATGGCTGCTTGTGTAATGGCCACTCCGATCTTGCATCTGCATACTGTAACAGCTTTGCCAAGGTGCTGGTAAGCCTCATGCTGTACTTTCAGGAGTGTATCTAGTGGCTGAAAAAGAATTTTCAAGAATAAGACTACATGACTGTTAGATGAGCAAATACAATAAATAATAATGTGGCATTACTTCTTTTTTACTTGAAATTTTAGGACTGTGACCTGCAAGTGCAGGAGTGGTCTCAGGATTTTTATCCCTGCCACTCCTGTTGCTGCCTCTGGAGTCCAGCAGTCTGTAATTGAGGTATTATTCACTTCAGCAATATGTTCTGTTGAACCTGACTCTGTTAGAACTCAGTGTCTGAGCAGTACAAGGGGCACTGCATAGTCAGCAGCAGATGAAACTCTAATAACAGCCTACAAAGGATGCATAAACTCTGCATCAATAACTTCTCTTTACATCTGCACTGGAGATGGGCAGAAAACAGTATATTGACGTAATTTTCAGAAGTGTTCAGCATCCAGGTTTAAAATGAAAAATAAACAGTACCAATTGTATGTAGGTCAGCTGATGCATTTTGTTATACCTTTGAGCTCTGATTTAATTTAAACCCTCCAGCTTTTCTTTGTAGACAGAGATAATGCTTGCACATCACTTTGTGTTACTAAACGCTGTATAAATACTAACTGGTGTTTAGTTAATTCACAGTGAATAATTCATTAGTTGAACAGCATCTAGGATTTGACATTTTTTTCTATTTCTGAACTGCCCATAGACAGATTTTTTTTTGCCTTTTTTGCTTGCTGGGAAATAATTTCAGTAAATAATCCTTAGTCTACATAATTCTCTGATCAGTTTGCCAAGAAATACAAAAATTCAACTAAATGCTGCTTTTACTGGAGCAGATGTCATGCACTGCTGTGCTATGCTCCTCTGACAGGTTTGCTCCGGTGATCTTGTCTCTGGAGTTGCTTGTGAACAACAGGTGGGAAAGAAAAGCAGTTCACATATTCTTCCTATTTATATTACAGTGTGCTTTAGGACTCCAACGTAATTAATGAATTTACAAAGCTAGATATTATCTGTATACAGAGTAGGAGGCAATTCCCACCCAAAAACCTACATGCAGAAACGGTAATAGGATAATTTTAATTCCTGTTTTAAATTGTGGGACCTAGAAACCGGGCCCTCACTAAACTTGTTTGCTTTGTGTGAAGGCATCAGCAGGTCCACAGGAGAGAAGCTGTCAGATGGTCCAGATGATAGAGCAGAGGTTCTTCTTGAAAACAATGGAGAGGACCAGGATATTTCCAAATCAGATATACCATATTCCATGGAGAGCAGGTATTTCCACACAGTCTGTTGAAAGGAGTGAGAGAGCAGCCAGCTGGGTGACTGCCTGCTGGCCAAGGTCAACCCACCAGAGAGGAGCACAAAGTTCCTGGACAAGCTTGGAGATGACCACCAGCCTCAGCAGGGAGCCCAGTGAGGCAGCCAATAAAGAAACAGGGAAAACAAGGGAGCATCTTTATTCTCCTCTCCTCTGTGGAGGTTATAGCCTAGTTGTCAGGATCCTTATGACAAAATGTTTCAACTGCTCTTCAAACTGGTTCTATGGGTTTGTGACAACCAGGAATGCTGAAACTTGGCAGAGGGACTTCAACACAGGATTCTCCTTTCCCACTAGAAGCACGAGCTTGAAAGTCAGTCTCCTTGCTACTGCCTCTTCTGGCCCAGTGAACCTTTTATTAATTAATGCCAGAGGGAGCAGCTTCAATAAAGAGGTTGTAGAGAGCTCAGTTCAGTGTCGTGGGTATTGCCCTGGAGCTGGGGAGAGATGGCTCTGGCACAGTTCACAGAGACTCACTCCTCTTGCTGGGTGAGTGTTTGCCACAGAGCTTGCCTGCTGTAGGCTGGAAGGAAGAGAAATGTTTTTCCTTTTGCGAAGACTGCCTGGTAAATGTTTTGCAACACATCAATTGCTTTGGCCAGGCACACAGAAGACAGGCAAGCTTTTGGATCCCATTAGGGTATCAGCAAGAGCCCTGGCAAGATTATAACACCTCTGGCCATGGGCAGAAGCAGGGCTTGGAATGAGAAGGGAATTTGAATACTGAAAACTGAACAACCTCTAACATAAGGCATTGGACAAGCAGTTTTGAGGGCTGCAGGATCTTCCTATATTCTACTTTAAGTTCTTAACTTTCTTTTCGATTCTGAGCAGAATTAGTTTATCCAAAGTCAAACAAGGAAAAGGTGTTTGACCCTATATACTCTGATCTGCAGCCCACCCAGATGCTAGCCTAGAATTTCTGTGGAATATTTTTGATGATATTGCTGCAGCTCCCTTCCTAAGTAGGAAAAAGGCAAGACAGAACAAACTGAAGCCAGTAGCAAGAGGAGGCACAGAGAACGGGACTAGAGTTTTCGGTAGGGAAAGAAAGAGGAGAAGATAAGGCATGCAGCTGACATAATTTATCTCTTGGAGGCGGAAATGTGGAAAAGGTAAATGTCCCTCTCTGTTTTAAACAAGAACCATGCAGCATCAGTGCTCCTGGCACCATGACTCTGAGCAAAGACAAAGGAGTCAGAGATGGCTGAAGACCCCCAAAATGTTAAAATGGATCAACAGAAACAGACTCAGCAGCATCAGCACTACAATTTGTCAGGAAACGTCCACACATGCAAATACTTGTCTGCAAAGAAATTTTAAAACAATAAGCATCATGGTCATGGTGGGGTAGGACATGAGAGAGCTGAGTGAGGAGAATGTGAAAAAAAATCTATACAAGCACAAATTGGGCTTTCTGTTGGAAAATTGTGTCAGGATACTATTTTTCTGAATTCCTTGCCATGAAACTTGAGCACTTCCTTGGGCACTAACTTGATCAATTAACAGTGCGCTGGGAGGAGAGGTAGGTGACTGTCAGAAGGAAGGAAACACCACTATTTTCATTGAAGTTTGTGGAAAGATTAGAACGGACTTTTTAGGAGCCTGAGAGAGCTTCCACTGGCACATAGCAGATTATAAACACATAAGATTTTGCTTCCTATCACTGATGGATTAATTATACCTGCATAGTTCAAATGAAGATGTTCTGAGGCATCTCTTTACAGACATAGCATGAATGCAAGCCTCTTGGTTTTGATCTATCTTAGATTTATATTTGATATTAATGAAAAGGAGCAGCTAGCAGAGCCAGACTCAGTATGGGCAAATGCCAGGCCAACTTAGCCCATGCAGCCATGCCCTGGCATTTCAGCCCTGCTCTACACAGGTAAATGCTGATGTGATCTGCCCTCAGTGTCTGTCCAGTTGAATTGTACCATAGGTCAGTAATGGTATTTTCAGTTCAAAGTGAGCTACAATTAGTCCCATAATTAATGTGAGCACTTTGCGCCCTATTATTTGGAACAACAGAAAGTCAGACTTGCTGGAGAATTAGTGAATAGCAAAGCTTTTTGGCTTGTTAAAGAAACATTTGAAACTGGAGCCCTGAGCCATCTGCATCTCACCTTCCAAAACCCATACCCTCTGCTAGACCAAGATCCAGAGTCTTTTGAGTACACAATAGGAAATATTCACCTTGCACAGTCATAAGAATCAGAAGCTTCAACAAAGCTTAGACATACTCACTGCCAACATATGCTGCCTTTGACTTCCCTTCATGGGAACTGTAACCCATGCAACATTTGCTTGAAGCCTGCAATGTATGTTGGTATCCAGAACTGAATGGGAGGAGCACGTTGGACTGTGAGTCCTGCAAAGGCCCTTTCCATCTGCCTTTCTAGGAAGACTGATAACGAATTCCATTCCTCTCCCCTCTCTGGTCACCTGGCTCCTGGGTAGCAGCTTCATTATTCCCATAACAATACAGGCAAGGATTATTCACGGAGTGAGTAACTTTGGTTCATATTTTGATTGTTATCTTATGGCAGGCTCCTGTCAGAACCATTTTTATGATGCTCAAACATTTGAGATATTAAAACAAACCCAGAGGCAGACAAGTGTAAAGGAGCTGAAGTCAGCTAACAGGGCTGGAGCCCTGCCCTCCTCCTCCCAGTGCTGGTGTGCAGCAGGGCCATGGATGCTGCTCTGGGAGAACAGACTAATGCCTGCAGACCCTGGGAAGGGCAGAGACCTCTTTGAAGACCAGGCCAACATGTAATCCTTATTACAGAAAGTAAGAGGGATGTAAGGGGCACTATGGGGACTTGTAACACAGATGCAAGATTACCTATTGCTACTCTGGATGAAAACTTTCTTACAGGCAAGTTATTGCTATAAATAAGTTGAGGTTTTTCCCCTGGTTTACTCCACATGTAGTTTTACTCTGTAAGTACTAAATTCTGGCAAGCCAGAAGACAAGTGTTGTAGTCCACAGCAGTGCTCACACGCTCCTCCCTACCCCTGTGGCTACAGAGAGACAAGTGAGGTCATTCACAGATTTAGTGAGGTCTTGCACCACCAGAATAACTGTTGTTAGTGGAAGGGCCAGATTGATGACCCTGGCTATCCAGTTGTGAGTGTCACAAATAATGTGTTTCCTACATAAAGCATCAAAACTCCATGTTCATGTGCCATAAAGGGACCGAGGTTTTGACTTGATGTAGCAAAATCTGAAGCTTCTCCTGGTCTGGTAGGAGATTACAAAATTCTTTTGAGGTGGTGGCATTCCTTTACAGTGTGAAAAAGAATTTGCTCTCCTATTCCAGCCCAGCTTCTGAGATTGAGCCCCAATCAAATGCTAATAGCACATCTGCCTTCGCATTAGATGAAGAAGTTTATGTTGCATGATTCACATGAAAGGGGAGAGAGGATAGGAGTGAGATGGTCCCTTCCCACTCAATATAAGACTTTGAAAACATAGGACACTGAATTAAAATAATACCTCTGGATCTACAGGGGAAAAGTCTATCTTTCCTCTTTTAAGAAAAGACACAGTTCTCAACCTGCAAAATCTTCTCAGTAGCACTTCAGGTTTAAGTCCCTTTGTATATCACAGGAATTTTTTTCCCTTTATAATCTTCTTGCTGGCCTATAGGTAATTGAATAGCAGATCCACTCAGTAAACCCTTCAAAAGGAATTACAAGTATTACATATCTCAAATTCACCTCATTTCACCCTTTGCAGATGCCATATGTGAAACATCAGTTTTTTCCGAATCTACGTAACTCAGATATGTGGAGTTTTGTGTTGAGACGCCTTCCTCCTTTTCCTTCTTTTCCTCATGGCAGCTGAACCAGTTGATCTCAAAAGGTTATAGAAAACTTAGCTTAAGAGGCAAGCATGGCAATTCAGGAGGCAAAACTGAGGTCTGGAAGAACGAAGAGAGGGAAAATGAGAAATAGAAAGGTGAGTTTAGAGGGTTTGGTTATGGGGAGAAGATCATGGCCTGATCCTTAAGCTGGTATACATTAGTTTCAGTGTCTTCTAAAATGGACTAAAAGACAGATAAATATGGATCTCTCCACTCATGACCAGCAGAGCTGGAGTAAAGGACAGAATGTGGCTCCATTCCACAGGTATTGGATGGCTGCAAATGTAAGGGAGAGCAGTGAATTTATTTACTGAAGGCACTTTATCAAGGTAAAGTAATAAAAACATTGATTTTAAAAAAGGAAAGGAATTTCCCGAATGTGCTAAGACACCACCAGTATGAAATACGTCAGTACAATAACCCAATGGATTGGAAAGATGGTTATCTCCTGAGAAGCTGGAAACCATACAGTAGGACTAAAGCTGGAAAACCTTTACCTACTTAAGAAAACAAAGGCAATCCTTTTGGATGCAGCACCTATTCCCTAAACCAGTGTTAACAGTTCTGGTTTCTTTTTCTCTGCCGAGGTCAGGATTAAGACACGGGAAATGCAGATGCCGTGTTCGGACTTGGATCTTTATTGTTTCTTATCTAAGTACAGTCTCACAAAGCATGAGTTCTAACCAGCAAGTTAGAGAAATGAGGTAAAATGGAGAACTTCTAACTCTTTCCAAGGTTATTTAAGTGATAATTACCCAATAACAAAGTGACACCTATATTATTTACACTTTTTACCCAATAATGACCACCCAAGGCCCGCAACGTGCTCGTTTTTCACTCAGTTACAGAAAACCATCAAAACCTATGAAGAAGGAAGAAGAAGGTGAAGAAGGACTTAGACAATGCCTTAAATCCTCCATCTTGACTCATACGCACTACTCTATACTAAAATCCCAAATCTAAGTTTTTCACCCTGTGAGATCACATGATACTATTCAAACTGCACACCCACCACCACTGTGCTATCACTCAATCTCAGAAGCCTGTTCCAAGGCCTCAAGTCAAATGTGGTGCTTGCCTGAGGATCAACACCCCGCAGCTCAAAAAGCCTGAAATTTTCAGCCTCCAGGGTTCCAACAAAGCAGCTGCCAGGGCATACATGCGCGTTTTTTAAAAGCTCAGCAAATGCAAAATGAATCGTGTCTCTGTGGGAGAATATTGCAGGTCTGCTTCACTCCAGAGTGTGCAGTAGCACAGGAAGGCTTCCTGCTTTGACACCTACTGGAAAGTCACAGCTGAAGTCAGTGGAGATACAAACTTTCGTAAGAACAAAACGCTGCTGCCCCTGTGCCAAGAGGTTTCAGAGACCACAGTGATGATTCAGTGACCACAGTGGTGGTGAGCTGCAAGTGGACAGAGCCTCCTGAAGTGGCAGAAGATTACATCTCTTCTACAGAAGGGCATAGGGATTCCTGATTTGATGGCATGTAACACCATTGAATTCCCAGAGTGGATAGGAAGCCAGGTTTTTGAGACAATTGGCAGGAGTTCCCCAGAGTGACCAGGCTGGCTTCAGGACATGACCTATCATGTGCTGTACTGTGCAGACAGCTCCTCTAAGGGCTGTGTTTCAGGAATCTCTCCCTCCCTTATCTGAGAGGTTTTTGATTTGTAATTCTGCTCAAAAATTATGTTGGAAGCCTATACCTAAGCTAGCAGTTGGTCCTTTTCCCCAGCATGAGCAAAGTAGCAGAGAGCTTTGTCCTAGCTGATTGCTAGGTCTTTATTCACCCTGAACACTGCAGCTCATCATAAACTCAGGGCAGCTTCAGTGAGGCTGAGCTGATTCCTCAGCCTGTCTAGATTTGGTCAGTCTATAGGAACTGTAACAGAGTGACTTTATTCACCAAAAGTGATGTCCAAATATGTTAGAAAAATAGTTAATGTAGAAAACCAACAAAACATAGGCTTCTCAGAGCTACCTCTCTTATGAAATATGGATTTACAGTGGTTTAGAAGATTTTGGTAATGTTCTCTGATAAGCATTTTTATTGTAGTAAGAGCATAAGAGTATTTCTGTTGACTAGTATATTTTCTAATTCTGTTTGTTTTCTCTCATTTCCTTTTTCCCCTTTCCTGTACTATCAGTCTGTCTCCATATCCTGGCCAGGAATATATTAGATGCACTTTACTTCCTGCATTTGCAGGGAATAACTAAGTCTTTACTTCCATCCTGGTAAATCATAGCCTCTTTGACCTCAATTTGCTGTGTTGCTATCAATTTCTTATTCATACAGCTACTGTCATGTTGTTCCAATGGTTGATATTTTGGTACAAAACTGAAGAAGAAATAAAAACTCAGGGTCTGATTCAGTTTAAATTTAAATGCAATTTAAATGTCGTTTTTTGAGGTCAAAGAGTGATCCTTCTTAGAGTTAGAACAGTTTGATTACAAACCTGCACTAATGCTAGGGGCTTCAAAACTCATACGTGGATCAACAAAGTTGCACCATAACACATTTCTTCATGTGAGGAAAAGAGGAGCAATGGTGGTGTGATGCCTGCTGAGTCTCGCAGCCTGAACATCTGAAAATTTTAAAACTGACTCATAGATATTTCTTATTCTGTGGCATAATCCTGCCATGTGGAGCCAAGATTGAACTCAATGCCATGCTAGTAAATGGTCCAAATTCAAAAGGCAACCATTCTTTAGAGGCATTTTCTTTTCTCATTTACTGGCTTGATGTGTTTTTATATGGATCAGAAGAACTTCAAAGTCTAGCTGGCAAAGAGTTCTGCCTGCAGATGAGTGAATAGCTAGATTAGTAGTTAAGCAGTAGATGGCTTTGAAATAATTTCAAGCTCAACAAAAGGCTGGATTTTTACATACTCGTGTGATTTTAATAAAACAAGCATACAGCATAGTGCTAAGAGCTGCAATACTGCCTGCATTGCTCATGCTCAGTGAAGTGCAAAGATAGGAAGACATCCCTTGTGCCCTCCAGAGATCCTCATGGAGTTTTATTTTTCTGTATTAGAGGGAATACAGGAAGCAGAGCATAACTCCCCAAAAGACCAGATATCTGTGAAATGATGAGGGTATAAATATTTCTGTCACTGTATCATGCTCATTTTAATGTGCCTAGGCTCAAAGATATGACCCAGAATTTTCTAAAATCATCAGTAGTCAGCATTTTCTATTTCACAACGTGCTTGTGTATCTGGATCCTTAGTAGTGCAATCCATGGAGCTCAGAGCAGCTCAGGGAAACAAGGCAAGTGGGGCTGAAAGAGAGTTTATACCTGTGCAAGCTGGCAGTGAAGGGCTGACTGCTGTGGTCCCATAGCCATGCTCTCACTTTGTGCTCAGCTATTTCCCTCCTTCTTCTGCATGCCCTTTAAGTGAAAGACCGGGGGTGAGCACTACACTTATGATGAAAGCTTCATGCAATCCTGCGAATACCAGGAAAGTCCCTATACATCCATGTATAGGAAAAGTCTTTTTCATGCAGTGCAGAGACAGAAGTAGGGTCCATGGTCTGAGTCAGCTGCCTGCATCTCTGTTAAGATTTTTGGAGCGTGAGCTTTACCCTGACAGGAGTAGGTTCCATGGTGAAATTTTTTCCGGGTCCAGAGCAGGCTTTTCTCAGTAAAATGAGTCACCAGTCTCTGCTGGAAACACGGCATGCAGAACCCCTCTGAGAGGAGTATCAGCAAGGAAGGGAAAAAGAAATGAAGAAGCACATCTACATGGTGCTTTCCTTTACAGTCTCTGCACTCCATGCTGGAAGTAGCTGTCATTGGAATGAGATTAAGGGAATTTGACAGTTTACAACCTGTCTGGACTTTGCAGAATTTCACTGCACTTCTTACATCTTCAGTATTGTTATTTTACCCTTGAATGTCCATCTCACTTAGTGCCGTGCCCCAGTATCCACGGCACAGCAATTCAGTTCTGTCCCGCTTGTCTTCACAAGTATGTACTGGACACCAAGCCTGCATGTACCACCATCCACCTACAGAACAAAAATTGCCCCTTCTCTCCTCCCTCCCTGTACTCTTTAATCAGGGAAAGGAGAGAAGGAGTGTTTTATGGTCATGAAACATTCTCACATGTAGATAGATAGGAGTAGAGATCTACAACTATGAACAACAGGACAGTTGCAAAAGCACTGAGAAATTAGAAAATGCCAGCATCAGAAATGTTTGCGCAATCTTAGTTTGCCTTGCTAGGGAGCACACATTCTAAAGGCTTTAGTTATACAGCCACGCCTTCTTTTGTTTCCAAGTCCCTGCAGGGCACTCAGTGTTTCCTAGCTGGAAACCCAGCAATGCCCTCCTTTTCTCTCGTTGACTCAACGGGTAAAATTAGCTTTCCAGCTGCCATATGCTGGTCAAACCTGAGCTCAAATTGGGACATCTCTCTCTCTTCAAGGGTTCTCACGACTCTCATATTTCAGTGTTTCAAAAATGGTTACTGTTTACCCTGGTAAAGGGAGACACTAAATTTGTGTGCAGTGACAAAATTTAACACTAACAGTCTGTGGCCATGCCCCAGTTGTAAAGCACTGTGTTTGACACTTTTGGTGCTGAAAAGGGTTACAAAATACAACTTCTAAAGTAACAGCACCTCCAGATTCCTACAATATTTAGCAGGGAGACAGTGGAGATAGGTAATAGCAGAACCAAAAATTCTCTACCCCAATTGCATAAACAGATTAGAGAAACAATTTCAGTTAAGGGAACTGAAGTAACTCAGAATTATCATAAAAATTGTTCCATAAACATAATGTTGTTGGAGTCTGTGTTTATTGCAGTCCCTGTTTGTTGTCCTTTGACGATTTCTCTGTCAAAAGTTCTCTGTTTATAAGTAACACTGAAATATTCAATAAATACACTAAAATCTCATTCAGATGAGCAAGCTGCATTCTCTCTAGATCCAGCATTACTGTCACTAATAGGCTCTGAGAGTGGAGTTTCATTTAGCTTCTGTTGACAATTTATTTAGCACACTGAAACTTTGTTTCCCCTCTTACGGCTTGTCAAGACCAAAGAGATCAAAATTTCCTGAACACCATTACCTGGTGAGTGGGACTCTGAGCAGGGGAGGGGCATAGAATATTTCAGGACAGTCAGTGCTGAGAGCAATTTCCTGGTTAAGTTGGAATTTATCTTGCTCATCTTTTTTACCTCCTGAATCTGGTGTAGCTTGGTTAAGGTAATATTTAGGCTCCCACAGAGGGAGAAGCTAACCAACCATAAGTGATCCTCTCTCTGTTAGACATTTTACAAAGATGGACCTCCTTTTTGAGGTGCCTGTCCTTATCTATGGGGAAAACTTTGAGATTAAACGAGATGTATAACATTTGGATAGCTCAAATCTGGAATGAGAAATCTCTCCTAAGGGTCTAATGGAGCCTCCTTCAGTGTTACTTTTTTCATTTAAAGGACTAGGACTTGCTTCATCTCAGTTTCATCACTTCTACCTATACTTGTATAATATCTAGCCTTTACTCAGATGGGAGGAATGAATCAGATTTACTGGAACCTGAAACTTTCTACTACACGGTAGGTAGTGGTATAGGTCCCAAAGCACTTTTTATTGGATGGTTAAATGTCATTAACTGTATCAATGAGGGGGAAGGAGAAAGGTGAAAAGCTCTGCACACTGATGATACAGCTACTTTAGTTCAGTGTTCACTCTCTTAGACTGTGTTATTGTCCTGTATAAACAGAAAAATTAAATACAGCCACATGTATACCTGTCTGCATTCTGTTTTCAGTAACCCTTCACAATTCTACCCTTTGTCCCCAGTTTCCTTTCTTATACATTTACTCGTGGTACATACACTTTTTATCCTTCAGGCTGGCAATGAAAATACTGTAAGTTCAAGGGAAAATCACATGGAGGACCACGCAGATCTTCAGATAAGGGATAGACTATGCTGTGTCTGACAGCCCCTCCTTTTATTTTGCTTTGACAGATGAACATGGTGTGGCATAAAAGTTGGGAAATGAGAATGAAATCAAGAAGAATAAAAAGAGGAAAAAGAACAGTCTGAGTGAAAAACCTTAGTGATTGATAAAATAATGTAATATTACAGTGTTCACAGGAAAGAACTCTTAGAAATGAAATTATTAATGACTTAAGAACGGCATCATTTTAATATGTGAAAACAGAACTGCCTTGAAAAGGAAAGCTAAAGCCAAATTTTATATCCAAAGTCAGTTTAAGAAAGAACATTTTTTTATTGCAGACTGGGTGTTCATAACTCTCCAAGATTAGTGAACTCTTTCAGGGTTGGAAGGCATCAACGGTGATGGTAAAGGAGCTGCTGTCAAGTGCCTTCTATAGATTTTAATTTCTTCTTCTTACCTCTGACAATCTGTAACAGCTCTTTTGAGGCTGAAGAGCACAACATTTCCCTGCTGGGATTATGCTCAACCAGGTAGCACACGGAGCTGATCCCTTTTTCCCTCATCCCCGCCATGACTCATTCATCACATCAGAGAGACTGAATGTCTCTCAGTTTATGCTCATTCCTTCTGAGCACAGCATTATTACTGAGGATGTCAGCAGAGACACAGTAAGAGCCAGAGAAAGCTCTATAGAGCTGAACTTTCCCAAAATGGAGAGCAGAGAAGAACAGGGAGCCACATTCATTTTCCATTCAGAGAACTTTGCTGCATTATTGGTTCGATCACAGACTTTGAGCACCTTGATCACATAACCTCTTGGTCCCTCTGTTTCCTCCTACAAAGCAGGGTTTTCCTTAAAACAGTTGATAATTTACAACTATGATAGATTGAACAGGTTTTCTATGGCTTTTCTACTATTGTAACTAGGGTCTCTCTACACAGAGGGCTGATACCCGTCTGTATGAAGAAGGGATATGATTAGCAGGCACTGGAGATATTCTCTGCTTTTTTTTTTTTTTTTTTTTTTTGTTTTTTTGTTTTTTGTTTTTTGTTTTTTGTTTTTTGTTTTTGTTTTGTTTTGTTTTGTTTTGTTTTGTTTTTTGTTAATTTCTTAAATGAATTGACACAGACTGTGTGCATAACCCTTTCTGGATTATCACCGGCTAACAGCAATAAGGTAGAGTTTAATTGTATATTAAGTGACAGAAAATACGTTTGAACGTTTTGCTCTCTCGCACCTGGGGAAAGTGAAGCTCTTGTCTTAGCTAACTAAAGCTTATGCTTCTGCAACTGGGGAATAGAAAGGCTATCACTAATCATAGGGTGACTGCTTGGCTCCCTTGTGAATAGTGAGCTGCTGCTAAAAACTGTCTTGCCAAAATACCATCAAATAATTTTGTATAACAAACTGTTCTGAAGCAATCGCAATCTGCCAGTGTCTATCTCTACGAAACACAGAGAGAAGACCATCAGGCAAATTATTTACCAGCAATTATTCAACCAGATTTACTAAGAAATGATCTCCCAGATCTTCCTCCACTGTTCTCTAACTAAGATATGGGTCATAACACCAGAGAAGTGTGTGTCAAAACAATATGACCTAACATTTCTTCATCTTATAGAACATTCCTCGATCCTGCCCAGGCTCTCCTCCCTCCAAGTATTGGCGGAACTAAAGGAATAAATGGTATTGTAATGGAGAGAATAAAAAAAGAGTAAAGAATAAAGGAAAGTCATCATTTGGGATTAGCAACCAATGGAGGGAATCTAGGAAGTTAAGAGAAATAGCAAAATTATTGTCTCACTGATTTCTCAGAGACATGCAAACATGTTGCTCAGGACACAGGGAGGCAAGACTAAAGTGCAGAGGTCTCCGAAATCAAGGTTTTAGGCACTGGGGTGGATTTAAATTTGTCATCTTCACTGTATTGCACCAGCCCTTTAATGAGCATGATGAGACAGGATGCTCGCAGTGCTCGCAGCAAACAGCTGCTGCTGCTCTGACAGCTTCCAGGGGGCTGTGGTGTTTTCTTCCTCCCTTCTGGAGGTACATGCTGCCTGGGGCACTGAGCATGAGAAGATGCTGGTCTGAGTGCGCTTTGCTGCTCATTACAGACAGCCTGACAGTCTGCAGTGAGTGCCAGCTTCCTGCTGTCCTCCATTCCTGTGCTTGTTAGCATTTCATTTGGGAGCCTGGGAGCACTTCCGAGGCTCCTTGTTTGAGCAGTGAGGACCAAAAATGGTACACATTAAAACAAGAAATGGACAGGGACAACTATCTGCCCTGATGCTTCTACATCCATCTGGACATGTTCTCGCAGCCTGTTAGTTCCCAAGGCTAAGTTGATATTGTGGGTATTAATTGCTATAAGTAATATGATGATAACTGAATGCTCTCCTGTAGGCACTTTGGAACTGCAGCTGATTTAGTGCATGGCTGCTGATAGATGCATTAGGGATAACAGGTTTCTGCCTCATTTTCAGATCATGGGGGGCTGTGCGTGACTGAGCAGTCTGGCTGCTTCCAAGCTGAGCATTTGTAGCAGTCCATGAGTTCTCTACTCAAAGCTGAAGATACTGACATCAGTGCAATTGTGATGGTGTCTAAATAAAGTCATTAGATGGAAAAAAAAAAAAAAAAAAAAAAAAAAAAAAAAAAAAAAAAAAAAAAAAAAAAAAGCCACTGGTGAGTTTGCCATGAACTCACAAGGACTTAAATCTTCTGTGGTAAAATGGAATTGGTTTCAGAGATGTGTTAAAACTCAGTGCATCTGCTGCAAATATGATTTTGCTATTAACTCAAACCATTGCAACTCTTAATTTGACACATCTAGTGGAGTTATTAGAGAGATAAGGAACTCCTCTGTGATATTTGAACTGTGATATGGATACAGCCTTGGGAATCCTTGCTGGAAAAGCTGTTGAAGGGTCTGCCCTCAGAAGTATTACACCATTTGTAAACTAAAAGATGAAATATAGAAAAAAGTACCACAGTACCACTGCCCAAGACTTTGTGCCCCATATACCATGAATTGTGCAACACCTTCCATGCTGGTAACAACTGTCAGCTTCCAACAAGCTAAACCATCATATCCACAGATCTTGTAAATCACCAAAAGGAATGGAAGCCTGAACTTATAGCTCAAAAACTAACTTGTTTCTTTCTGAGCTGAAAGAACACTGCACAATTAAGTCATAGACCCTTGTGTTTGCTGGGACCAGCTCGGATCCAGCTGGGAATGTCTCCATTAGCTGTTTGCTGCTTGATTCCCTGCTTACATATGGTATGGGGAAGTCCCTGCTCTGGGGATTAGACCTGATATTAGGCAAGGCAGATGAGGCAGGGAAAGGAAAAGCTGCTGTTTTGCCGTCATTGTTATTTGACTGACACAGAGTGCCAGTTACTGAAATTATCTGTATCTGCATGCCAATGTCCATGAAGTCCTTGAGTTTCTGAGCCTGTTACAGCTGCAGCATAAATACTCTGAAGCACCTTTCAGCAGTGAGTGGACTGTTTTGTGCCTAGCAGAGTTTCCCTACGGCTTTCCTTTCCTCTCCTTTTCCTGAGCTCTCGCCTGGGCTCTGAGTTTACCACAGAAGGTTTGCAATCTGCAGCTGTCACAATAACTTTTGCATTGTCTGCAAATATTCATCCCCTTCATATCCCTTCTGCCAGCCAACTGCCTGCTGTGTATGCTTTCTGGAGATTTCTATATCTTCCTCCTGCTCTGCTTAGCAAACGTGTTTGTCCTGGCCCATACTAACAATTGCTGTGCCAAATACCTATAATTAAAGGTGTGGAGAAAGAGGTGCTCTGTCCTTCTTTGGAGCTGTGGCTTAACTGATCATTGCTGGTATTTCTAGATCATTATTAGCAACTATAAAAGTGCGGGGAGAAAATGTAAAGGGCTGCATGTGAGATCTCCCTACAGCGGGGACTAGCTGGAAAAACTCAGGGCACATCCTGCTACACAGGACACCTCCACCTCACAGTGCTCCCCACAGAGAGCTGCATGGCTGCAGGAAAAGCAAAGCTTGTGCTTTTGGGAAAACTTGGTTACCCCATAGTTATCCTCCCGAGCATCTCAGCTTCTCGTCCCTCACCACCAGCCTCTCGTGTTAAGAGGAAAAGTAAAAGAAAAACATGCTCAGCTGTCTAGGCTGAAGGGTGTCAATGCAGAGGGGACACTCATCCAGCAGAGATGAGACAATAAAGGCACATCAGCAAAGGAAGTAGGGTGTATTACATGAGGGTTTTTTAAGGAAAGAAAAATGAGGTATGAGGGATACCTGAGACTGAAGAGTTTTGTAGGGAGGAAGGGAGTTATGTGTGGCATGAAGGATACCCAATGATGAAGAGGGAGGGCTCAAGGTGCATGTAAGGAGGAGTGGCGACAGAAAGGGAGGAGGCTGAAGATGGGGGTTGCATACAAAGGATGAGTATTGGAGTTTCCTGTGGAGCTGGGATGGGCAGAAACTGGGACGACAGAAGCCATGGCAAACAGGGAATTAACAGGTGAGGGCAATCTGTGTATGTCATACTTCAGTAGCAGAATATGCTTTGAAGTGTTGAGAGATTGTCGCTACTGTCTATGAGAAAAGAAAGGTCTGGAGAAGTAAAAATAATACACCATCCTCCCCCCCCCCCCCCATTTAAAGAAAACTTGGCTCTGGAGTTTGACAGAGCTTGAAAGAAAAGAAGAGCTCAGTAACTTCATTGATCAGCCTATGATGAAACCTGCTGCATGTTAAGCTGAAAGGGCTGATGCTCATCTGCAAAGCTACTGGACAAAATAGAGGTTAGTGCCGTCAAACTGTGCTTCCAAAACAGAGTGCAGCCCTGGGGCTGGCTATGCCTCAGTGCTGCACTGGCAGTGGGAGGGCACAGGGGAATGTTGGAGGAGGCTCTGCGCTTCAGTTCTGCAGTTTTATGGGCGTGTGCTGTTGCTCACCTGGGAGAAGGCAGGGAAATGACTCCTGTCTGCTGAGAGCTCACAGTATTTGTGTTTGAAACTCTGTCTCCTGCTCATCCACAAGAGGACAAGCTGTTTTCTTTGACCTCCCTCAGCCTCCTGCTTACTTGGGGATTGACTAAAAAAGAAATATTTTAAGAGGGCATTTTTAAGAGAAAGAAAGACAGTATCATTTTCAGACAGAAACCTTGTATTTTTGTATGGCTGCCTGTACTTGGCACCTACGCTTTCATATATATTGTTTAACTGGGAAACTAACCAGGGTTTTTGGATCTCTTTTGACAGTTCATTTTATGTAGCATGAGTATAAGGGTGACACGTAGATCCTTGGGAGGAAAGCACTGATAAGGAGTGAACTATGAGGGCAATCAAACATATAAATAGAAAAATTTCCTTGAAAGGCTACATTCAAAGGTCTTCTCTGACCTCCTCATTTGGAGCTAATCTTCTCTGGCAAGACTGGGAAGTGCTTAGAAGCTTCTTTTTCCCTTTTCTAAGCACACTTTGCCTTCTCTGTCTTTACTGATTCTAGCTTTGCTTGCTGTGGTTCACTTCTACTGCCTTATTGCCCTGACTTGACTGCATTTTTAGGCTCTGCGGGTCATTTTTTCTCACAGTCTTTCCAGCAATTCCTCATTTGTTATGCAGACACACTCCCCTCACAAGGAGCTGAAAACATCTTCTAAAAGCTGGATTCTATCACAGCGCACAGATTATTACGATACAAATACCTCCTTGGTGTAAATGGAAAATAAGATGACAGATAAAAAAACTGTGTGTTGGTGCCTCAGGAAACTCGCTCACACCTGTGCTGTTGCAGCACGCAGTAAGAAAAGGAGATAGTGAAAGGAAAAGGAAGTCTTACAGCAACTGAAACAGTGCCAGGAGTCAGTTCTGATGGCCAAAGCGGTGAAAGCTGTGGTGTGGGGCTGGCTACACTTTGTGGGGCTGGCTGCACTAGGCAAATGAATGAGCTGAGCTTCCCCTGCTACCTCTGGCCCTTGCTGGGCTGTAGATTCCCAAAGAGAACCTTAGTTTTGAACCAAATCAATCTTCTCTGCTCCCAAGCCTTTGAAAATTGTGTGAAGAAACTCTTTTCTACCCATTCACCCATTATAGCAAAAAGGAAGGCAGGTGTTTAATGAGTGTTAATAAATAACACTTTATTTCCATGGTAACATTTAAGACATTAGGCAAAGGCATTTTAACAAAGACAAATGCCCCTTCTGAAACAGAAGAGTGCAGAAAAGAGGCATTTCACCTAACTAGAAGAACTTACTCAAGACACGCCATTTGGGAATTTTCTTGTTCTAAACTCCCTCAAGCATCAAAGCAAAGGATCTCCAGAGAAGATTCAACACAACCAAGGTGTAAGTTATGCCATGAAAACCCTCCCTCTCTCTCTCTCTCTCTCTCTCCACTGTCTGCAGACTGAGGGAGTGATCCCATAGGGCTATCCAGCTTACCCAGGTACTGCACATTAACTGGGATGGACCCAGGTGGGTGGGTTCTGTCTCTGCCCGACATTCTTCACCCATGCTTTTTTGAATGACTGTGGACCCACAACATATCATGCTCTTGCCTGCAAAGAAAGGTCATAATACCTGGGGGTTTTGTCTCCATGGGCATGGGCAGTGTTAGGGAAATCGAACCTTTGTGCTCTTCCCAGAGCGGGTGTTTGATGAAGAGTACGTGGCTCTTAAAGACACCATCAGAAGAGCTAAGCCCACAGAATGAAGAGGTACCAATGTAAACACCAATAAACTGAAAAAGTAAATGGTTCCCTTGAGCCATTTTTTTAATCCTGACACTGTTTCTGAGATGAGAGAACTGTATGCTGTTCTTCATGATGAACTGGGTCTTAGGGACTTGCTATGACCCTATATGAGTTCAAAGATGTACTTCACATATTTGTATTGGAGAGATCTCTCGAAATGTCATTGCATTCATTTTATTTTTGCAATCAAACTTTGAGAGAACATAAAACTGCTAGAAATGATGGCTCTGGCTTCCCAGAGGTACTATGCTGTCATATCCAATGGCCCTCTGAGACTTTGGGTGACTTAAATGTGTCACAGGACCCTGCCACTCTCTGCAGATGCTTGTCGCTTTGTTGTGGGAAGGAAGTGAAGGGAGAAACTAAAAGCATTTATGAAGAAGGATACATGACAGACTCTTACTGTCTCTATTTCTAACAGTTTAACTGTATGCCCACTCCTCTTCAAAGCCTAAATCTCATATTTCATCCAGCTTCCTGTCATTCAAACCCCAGAGCTTGGGCTGAGGTTTGTGGCTCATGTACCTGCAAAAACAGTGGTCTGCACTTACCTGTGTGCTCAGTACATGCACTCAGATGCTGTACCATGAATGTGTAAAGGATCTGATAAGAAGTTAGAAAGATACCTGGGTCAGATATATCTATCACTATTCAGAGTGGAAAAATATTGAAATAACTCAGTTTGCTTCAAGGAAACTTTCTCACTTATGAGCTCAAAATCCTTCATGAAATGAATGCCTTCATTTCTTTATTTTTCTCTTGGCCCTTCCCCTCCCTTTCATTTCCCTAGATTTTTTTTGTATGACTCTACAGCAGAATACTTCAAATACTTCTTAGAAATAATGTATTCAGATTACAATTTTCCTGTAAAGAAAAAATGAAAATATATGGCGTGTTAAATCATGTATTTTATCTGTCATCTAAACTGTACAACTTTGTAATATCCTTTTATATTTTAGAACACTATCATGCATTTTAGATACTGTGCCACGTATTTCAGACACCTGCTATCCGTAATGTAATATGCCAGAACAACTCACGCTGTAACAACTTCTCAGTTATTTTTATCATCTTGCAAGATGATGAATCTTACAGCCCATGGCTGTTGCTTCAATTGCCCTGTGTCACTTGGTGGAGACCATGGGCATCAAATGGGTTTTTTTTTTCATAACCACATGGTTAGAAAGAGAAACGGGGTGACTCGGGTCAGAAAAGGTTGGTGCACATGAAAGAGTGTCATATTCCCTTTCTCAGTTGCCATGTATCCCAAGACAAGCCTCTTGCAGGTGTTGTGCATCCTGTGCACCACAGAGCAGTCAGGCTTGCTTGGGCTGGAACAGCATGGTTTGCTGCAAGCTTAACTTGTCACATGAGGCCGCTCGCATTCCAAGGGGGAACAGGTGTGTGGCGTAGGGAGAGGTGTTCATGTGAAGCAGATCTAGGGCTTGGGCTGAATGCTGGACTCAGTCCATGTGAAAGTTGTGCCAGTCTGATCTGTACAGTGCAGTACACGTGGATTGCATTGAAGCCAAGGTCACATCAGGCTGTTGGGGTGGAAGCCACTAATTGTACAGGGCACATAGCAAAGTCGATTGGCAGTATCTTAAGTAAGAGAAAGTGGTCTGGCAGAGCAGGAGGCAAACATGGAGAGATGTGAAAGGACCTCTAATTGTCTTGTCTCCTTGTGGACTTATTAGAATCATAGACTCATAGAATGGTTTGGGTTGGAAGGGACTTAAAGATCATGTTGTTCCAATTCCTTGCCTCAGGCAGGGATGCCTCTGACTACACCAGTCTTCTCAGGACTCAATTCACCTGGCCTTGAACATTTCAGGAATGGGGCATCCATAACTTCTCTGGGCAACCTGTTCCAGTGCTTCTCTACCCTCATATTAAAGAATTTCTCCCTGATATCAAATCTTTCCATTTGAAGATAACTTACCATCTCCTGAGTGTTCATTTCTCTTGCTCAGTAAGAAGGGCAGAGCTCTGGTGCTGGATGACACCACAGAAGGTCCCACCCGTGCCCTGCAGGGAGGAACGGGACTGAAAGTTCCCTATGTCTGTAGCTCTGTTTATAGCCAGACAAATGACAAGGCCAGTCTGGTCTTTTTTATGTACTCATCAAAGCCTACTGCTGACTTGAAATATTAATGTCTTTTAAGAGAAATTGCCATAGGAAGATGTAGACATCTTGAGGCACAATAAACAGGAATTTGGCCCTCTCTCTAGACAAATCTGAAATGCTTCTAAAGCCTTAAAACTCATGGAAGTTTCCTTGGTTTTGAAGCAGATTTCTTCCTTATTTCATTCAGTTGGAAATGTCAAGAAGAAAATGCAAGCTTAGGTATTTTTGAGACATGAAAGTTCAATAAGTACCTAGAATTCATTGAAAGAACAAGTTAACATACTTAGCCAGTTTCCCATCTCAAAAGGCATGAATCAGCACCACTGCTTTGACTTTTATTAGAGTCCAATCATACCACTGAGATGCTTGTCCATCTCTGGTTTAAACCCGGGTATAATGGGTATAGATGATTCTATTTTACTGTTTAAAAACACTGTGCAACACATTGCTGGGTAGACCTCGCCCATGTCACTTCCACTTTATTCTTTATAGAGAAAAATTGGTAGTGGATGAGACCATGTGATTCCAGGTGCCCACAGCAACACAGCCCTGAAGATATGATGCCAGGATGCTGACAGAACAAGCACAGCTCAAGGGATAATGGAATGAGCAGCTACTGCCCATCTGTTTCCATGCCTCAGACAAATCCTGGCCCTACCCTGAGACTCTTTGTAGTGGAATAAACAGCTTTTCTCCTATGAAAGACTGAACAAACCACCTGGCTGCTTTGTGTGAGTGGATTTCAGATATCAGGAGCCTTCAACAACCTTTCAGTTTGTCTTGACTGTTAAAAAATTCTGTCTCTCTTCCTCACTCTATTGATCAACTGATGCACCAAAGCTGACTCTAGACCCTATTGTCTCCTGTCCAGAAAGGAGAAATTTTTTCTTTCCATGTGACATTTTGCAGACAGCTGCATTCTTCTTTGCAAGCTACAAATTCATACTTAGACTATTATTCATCCAAATGAAAAATGAGAATTCAAATTGGAAGAGTTTAGTCGATTTCTAAATGTGTGCCCTGGAGGAAGTTCTCCATTTAGTGAACTCTGCCAGAAACTAAACAAGCAGCTCGGAGACTCTTATGTAGTTTCCGTGGGCAGGTGGGCTTTAGACAGCATGAAAATTAAACCAACACCTAGTGTGATGGTGCTTTTTTATTATATCCAAAGTAATTTTTTGAACCAGCTCCAGACTTTTACTTTCAAAGAAAATATAGCTTAATTTAAAATTTAAATAAATGAAGATAAGTGCATCTGGGAAATAGGTACCAATGTACATCTACTCTTCTCACAGATTATTTCATGCTGGTTAGGCTGACTAAATAAAAGAACATGCAAATATCTCCATCAATGTCCACATTGCAGTTATATAGTACACAGAGGAAAAAAAAAAAAAAAAAAAAGAAGAAAAAAGAAAAAAGTGCTTGAACAGGCAAATTCCAGAGATAAAAATCAAGCTTTCAGCACATGAGCAAGATACTGACGTCACTGGGAAAGGATTAGAACAGCAAAATGTCTTGGTCTTTATTTTGGTTCTTTCTGCCAGGCACTCTTCTTGCACCATCAGTAGCCGAGTTTTACTGGCTATCTTGCATGAAGACAGACATTTTCTGACCAGAAGGAAGCTGAGAGGCTTTATTAGCTGTTGTGTGCAACACTGCAAAGGGGGCATGACATTACAGTCACGTCATTGCGGGCCCAGTAGCACTTTGAGGAGGGTATAATGAGGTAGCTGGAGTGCTCTCCTTCCCACGGGCTCTGAGGTTTGATGCCAAATGGAGATGGAAGAGGTGGGGAGAAGAGCTCTCACACACTGCTCAGTAAGAAATGAGTCCCATAGATTGAGTAGCTTGTGTGCAACTCTTGTGTGGCTGCTGCACAGGGAATCTGTACAACCTTCGCCTGGCTGCAGAGGGGACGTACTAACAAGGTTTTGGGAGCCAGGGGGGTACAGGAACAACTTCTGTGAGAAGCTGCTAGAAGCTTCCCCCACGTCCAAGAGAGCCAATGCCGGTTGGCTTCAAGACAGATCCACTGCTGGCCAAGGGTGCTCCACTGATCGTGGTAGCGCCTTTGGGATAATGTATTTTAAGAGGGGAGGAAACCTCTTCTTGAATACTGTGCAACTGCAGCTGGAGAGAGGAGTTGGACTCTGTGAGAGAAACAGCTCTGCAGATACCAAGGCAAGGAAGAAGGCACACATTCCCTGTCCCCCTGAGTCATTGAGGGGGAGGAGGTAGACAAAATCGTGAGTACAGTTAAGCCTGGGAAGAAAAGAGAGACGGGTGAGACTTTTTAAGATTTAATTTTTATTTCTTGTTATCCTACTCTGATTTGATTAGTAATAAATTAAACTGATTTTCTCAAGTAAAGCAGGTTTTGCCCATGACAGTAATTGGTGAGTGATATTTCCCTGAGCTTATCTCGACCCGCAAGAATTTTATAGTATAGTCTCTCTCCTGTTCAGCTGAGAAGAGGAATGACAGAGCAGGTTTGGTGTGTAACTGGCATCCAGGAAGGCTCACCCACCCCACCACAGGAAAACCACAGCTGGTGGGGAAAGCCAAGGTGAGGGAAATGGCACCCTGTGGGAATAGCTATGGTGCAGAGGACAGGGACATGAGCCCATGGCTGTTTGCAGACTCCTTGGCCTTGTTTGTCTTCTGAGCAATCTCTTCCAGTATAGCTCTTTCTCGGGTACACTCTGATCAGATGGGTTTGGTATTATTTTTTTACAAGAGCCTTTTGAAACTTACCAAGGAAACAGTCACAGAAAATTAGCAGAGTTTTATGCTCTAACACAAGCTGAGGCAAGATATTAATTTGACAGCTGGACTCTATTGATTTTGAATTCCAAGCATAAATGCTGTGCTTTGGGGCAGGGTGCAGTGCCCAGATGCTGAACCTCTGTTAATGTGTGAAACTGTGCTCAGCCTTGACTGTGAAGTGACAGCTGATGCCCTTGTCTTCAAGTCATGATGCTGACACTGCTTGCAAACAGCCCAAGTTTTGTGTCTGGCTGCATTTAACATTATGAATCTGACTCTTTGCTCTGCCAGACTAGGATCTGTGATGATTTTTCATCTGTTCAGAATTCCAGGCTCTAACTAGGCAAAGGAAAACCTTGCTGTTTCTCAAGTGATGGTGAAAGCCCAGGTCTCGGACCCATTTCTGCTCTGAGGTTTTCAGCACTTTCAAGACTCTTCTCCTCCATGTCAACATAATTTGGGTATTAAGCCTTCTTTTGTGGTCTGAGGAGAAAGATTGGCACCTCTTAGAGGCTGTACAGCACATGTGACTAACATTATGCTGAACTGAGATGAAAGCAGCTGTCTGAGGCTTGGCTGTAAGAGGGATAGAGGTGGTTGTCTGGGGTGGAGGGAGCAGGCCTTGGGCAATGAGGTGTATGTCTGCCCATCCCCCTGGGGCAGTTACCACTTTCTTAGGTTCTATTTCCTGCTCAGCTCTAACTTCTGGCTCATCCTAACTCCCCCATCTCTGGTACACAGCTGAAACTTAACTCTCAGCATTGATCCTTTATTGCTCCAACTTGCCTTTGGTCCCCAGTTCCAGCCCTATTCCTGTGGGTAGGTCATTGAATGTGATTCAACTTTTGCATGAAAAACAACAGTCCTCTGAGGTTATTCTCCTCTCCCTTTGTCAGTGAGGTATAACTGTTGAAATCCAGTTAGCTGCACTGAGACAACCAACCTGTTCCTCTAACACAAATCAGAACATTTTCCTTTTTGGATCCTTAATAAGGATCTGAAAGTGTTGTTTAGTTATGTGGATGCATAGCCACTGGCTTTACAAATGGCATTGACACTGGCAGCTGTCTGGCATTTTTGCCTTACCCTTTCTCTCCAAAGCAGGGAATTTGCTGTTATGCTGTGCAGAGATTTCTCTGCATGGATGCAGCTTCTGTCTGTTCAGTGATTCCAGCTCACTAAGATTTCTCTGCTGCTGGGGCAGCATAAGAGGTGCTGGCTTTTGAGCATTATTGTGGTCACGTGCTGGAGTAAGCACCACTGATGTGGGCAGAGGCAATAGAAATGTCATGGTTTAGGAATGATGCTCCCCAGTTCACTGTTCCCACCAAAACACTCCCTGCCTCCCCCTGCAGCAGGCTGGAGAGGAGAACTGGAGGCACAAAAGGCAAAGAGTACAAGCTGAGATGGGAACAATTTACGGGAAACAGCAATGAAATAAGAAACAAACAGTACAGTGGCAATATTAAGGAAAGGGTGTACAAGAAAGGCAAACAGTTCAGACATGAAGAAAAACAGCGCACGGGAACCACAACAGACAAATAGCTGCCACTCTATCCCGGACTGGAAGAGACTCCCTTCCCCTCTTCCCTGGCAATGTCGTGGGCTGGTGTAGAATAGCCTCTGGTCCTAGCCATGCCTCTTCCTAACTACTGCAAAAATCAATCTTATCCTGTCTGGAACCAGGGCAAGGAGTTGTCCCTAATTCTTTAAGGACTTCTACACATATTAAAATAAAAGTGGATCTTAAGAACGGAAATTTGGAGATACATATTTTTGGCTTTTCCCAGACACTGTGTGTTCTACTGGATCAGTGCTTCAACAGCACTAGTTTCAGCTTTGTGTTTTGTCAAGTTGCATGCCTAGAAGCAGCACCCAAATTTATAGCCACCCTTCTTAAATGTCTGTCTATCAACATGGAAAACAACTTTCAAGACCTACATACTTTGTCCTGATCTGTTCTTGTTAAAATAAACATTAAAATATGCCAGACTAGCAGATTTTGCAAGTTTCAAAATTCTTGAAATTAAAAAAATTAGAGCATTGTATGAACCCTTTCTGTTACAACTGGAGTGGCAATTGTATGCTGTTTTAGAAGAAAAAAAATCTAGAAAGCTGTCCTAAGGAAATCCAAACACACAAGTTTCCAAACAACAATTAAGAAGGAAAAAATGAAAGTTCGTGGTTTCCCAGCTGTCAAATGCTAAATACTATCCAGGGGTTATTGACTATCTGATTAGAATGAAATGGAGCTGAAATGCAATTGATTCAGAAATAAACAATGCATCTATTTAGGGTGATGGCCACAGAAAGTTAAGTGGTGAAAGATTCTCCAGTCAATTTGTCTGGGGTTTCTACAGCAGTTGCTCATATATATTCAGTATCCTTCAAAATATACCTTCTCTCCACTCTGTACAAAATTGCAGCTTCCTACTTAATCTTTCTGAAATTGAAAAAGGCCTTGTATACATCACAAAAAGTCACTCATCTTACATTCAGCAAGGACTTGACTCAGAGCAAGGAGAACAGCATCAGCCTTAAAGCTAATTTGCTTGCTTTCTCTGTACCTCTTGGTCAACTGGTTAGGATGGCATTTTCTTGCTCTGTAAACCTTCAGCTTACTTGCCCTCATGTATTCTTTTTTTTTTTCCATGTACACAATCTGAAACAATAGGGGGAATTTGTGGGTCCATGCAAGACACTTCTTCCTTATAAGAAGTGTTCCTTCTTCCTCATGTTTCTCGTATGGAAGTCAGTGTTTTTTTTTTTTTTTTTAATTACCTGTATGAGACTCCAGTCTCCTCTTTCCTCTGTTCACAACAGGATTATGACTTTATAGCCTCCTTACACTTCTGTGGCAAGCCTTGTGCCAGCACCATGGAATTGTGCAACAGAGGGGAAAGCCAAATCAGCTCACAGATCCCACAGGAAAATGGTTTCACCAAGGTGTGTTTTCAGCTGCATTAGCCCCATTATATTGTTGGCTGCATGGCTGGGCAGAGGCAGGAACCACAGCCTCCTCTTTTCCACATCAGTGGCAAAGCTTAAGCCATTTAAGTAGCTACAGCTTAAGATTTTTGGAAGCATCATTGCTCCCTCCAGGTTTTAAGTTGTGTAGGTATACTAAGCTTCATTTAATAACAACAAATCCTATTGGCCTATGTTTTCCTTATTTGATTTTATCACGAACAGGTCTCCTGCTTTAATCTTTGCATATATCAAGCTGCAATTGCACAGTTCAACAAGACACAGGACTTTAAGCAGGTATTTCTTAGCTTTTCCATGGCCACTTATATATTTATTTTTAAGTTGATTGATATTCTCATCTGCTGGCCCATAAGCTCTTGGGCTTAGTTTATGCTAATGACTGACAAGTTTTGCAATTCATCAAGAGCTAAGAACAGACTGTATTTGGTGAAGAGTTCTGCTAACAATCTGTATTATTCTCTCACCAATCTGTTTTCTTTTGGGTAGGGAAGGATTGAAAAAATTATGCTTAAATTTTTAGCATATCCCAGTAGTTTAGAAAGGACTCTGAGTTGCTGCTGTTGTTAGAATTTTCTTCGAGAAAAATGCAATGGAAAAACGTTGCATTTTTCCTTGTATGCCTTGAACTCTTAGCATGTGGTTTGAGTGAAAAATAACAATCTTATAAACAATAGCTATATCTAGTTTTATCCACAAATAAATAAATAAATTTAAAAATAAATAAATAAAACAGGCTTTTGATAAAACTCACTTTAAAAAGGGGATCATAGCAGACAGCTAGCTGGGTGATTAGCTGGGGAATTACAAAACAAATATAAGGTATATAGAGGCAGTGGAATCATAAACAGAAGTGAGGCCTTGGATTTACTACCTTTTGCAGCATTAAGGAGGTTAAGGTAAGTTTAGAAAGTGACATGCAAATGGAAATAGAGGATTATTTTTATCTCTTATAGGGAGTTGTATGGATATTTACCACCTAAAAGATAAAATAAATCAAATTCAAACTACAAAGGGTTTTCATTTTGCAGAAAGGTTAATTAACTACTGGGAGAATTTGTTCAGTTCTGTGATGTGATCATTATGTCTTGATGTTTTTACATGAAAAGATTTCTAAAACATACGTAATTAAATAAAAGTTATAAGCTCTTAAGTACAACCACTTGATGAAATTTTATGGCTTGCATAAATCAGACTACAGAAACATCAGGGTAGATGTCAGCCTTGCAGTTTTGCAACCTAAACTTAAGACATAAGGCTTGAATGAACGGACTTAATTTAATCCAAACTGTTTTTCCCATGCATATCCTTAGGTCAGAGATTGTCATAAATGGAGTCTCAGCACAGAACAAAACAGAAAGAAATCCTTATTGCTGAGGCTGCTTAGAAGCTGGGTTAATAGGAGGATGACAGGGAATTATAAATTTTCTACAAATTAAAGAAATAAAGGTCTTAGAGCCCTCAGTCTTCATTCAGGTGCCTCCACTTGATTCTGTGCAGGGATCTTCTGCTGAATGGGGACGCTGTGGATGTACCCCTAGGAGCAGCAAGTTGGCTCCCTCCCGCATTAACTGACTGAAAACCACCTTTGTGTATTTAAACCTTCTGTGTCTGTGAGCTCCTCCTGTCCAGGTACCTCCCGTGGTTCGTGCGCTGCGGATTGCAAGAGGAGGCAAGTCTGGAGTCAGCTGAGCCTGGCGATCAGCGTGCTGTATGACCTGGGACAAAAGGGGTGCACTCCTGCTCAGAAAGTGTCATCTCAAGCTGAGAAAGCACAGGGGAGAGTGAGGGGGGTGGAGGGCTCATCTGTTACAAGTTTGTGTGTTTACATGTCAAGGGCAAATGTTGGCTCTCCCAGTGGGATAGAACTCATCGCACATTCCCTTACGTGTATTTTCCTGTTTGCTTCAAAAATGGGAGTTACCTTGTTAAATGTTAATTTTGCGCTAAAAATCCAGTAATTAATAAGCTGTTTGCACCTCAGACATTGGTACATTAAAACACCTTAAAGAAACTTGAATTGTTTAACTGGGCCTTAAAATGGCTTTCAGGCATTTTGCGCCTTACGAAAGCCTCTTCTACTTACAAAGCAGCCTAAAAAGGTTTCCTCATAAATGTGAATATGTTATTTTACTTTTAACAAGAAGAGCTCCTGGTGCCATGCAGTGACTTTTTAAGCACTATTCTCTCTGAAGGACTTTACTGGATGTAAATGAAAGAAAAGGGAGCTTTTCCAAACTGGAGAAAAAAAAAAAAAAAATCACTTTTGAATTCCAGGTATTTTAATCTTTCTGGTTTGCTTGCTTTTCATCCATGCTTAATAATATAATCTATAATGTGGTTGCTATGGTAAAAGCAGACCTATGTCCCATCACATAAACCTTGAACTGTGATTAACTGTTTAATGTTAGAGGAGCAAAGAAAGGTGTGAATGGCACTTTAACACTTTCAGAAAAAAACAGCCTTTCATCCCAATGTTCCTAAGGCAGAGATTTTTCCCTTTCATTAGGCAGATTTAGGACTGCTCCTCAATTCACATCAGGTAGCCAGATGGATACTGACAATGCTTTTTGGGCTGTCTTGCTGAACATATTAATTCATGCATTTGAGGGACAGGAAGAGATTGGTCTGGCATGTTTAGCATAAGTTATCCAGTTTAAATGAAAAAAAAAAATAAAATATTGCCCATGTTGGAACGATTGCTTCTCCCAAAGCAGCAAGCTAGGCTTCAAATGGTGGAGAATTTATTATGTTCCTTGGAAAGAAAAAAAAAACAAACCAACAAAACCAAACCCCAAGAAACCACACCAAACTTCCTTAACATTAAGCCAAACAACCAAAAGAGCCTCTATTATGCTGTCTAATTAACCCGAGAGCGAAAGAGGTGAAAGCAAATTTTTTTTTTTTCTTTCACAGTACATCCTGCCTGTTGGTCTTTTGAGGCCTCTGTTACCCAGACTCGTAACCTAGAAAACAGAGCAGCTTTCTCTCCCTGTCCTTTTTGTGTTTTTTTTTTTTTTTTTTTTTTTTTTTTTTTTTTTTTTTAAATGTATTCTGTCCTGCAAGGGATATTAGTACAGTGAGAGCACACTGGGGCTTCGTTGCAGTAGATGGCTTTCCACTATGCAAAAATGATGGGCTCTGCCCTTGGATGCCTATACATCAGGGACAGTAATCAATCTTAGTGAAGAAAATAAATCACTGGTGTCAGTTGCAGTATCAGGGTGCTGACAGCTGATTTGTTGTAGTTGGGGTTTTTGTTCGTTTGTTTTTAATACTTATATTGAATTTATTTCAGCAAACCCAACTAATGGTCTAAGGAGAATAATTTATTCAAGTTTTTCAAATGTTATAGATCAGTGCAGCCCCACAGATTGCAATGAAATGACGCAAATTTCAGTAAGCTAGAGATTTCACCTCTCTTCTTTTTGAGGAGGTAACACTTTTTGAAAATATAGGATTAAATGCTTTTCAAAGTACTTTATTAAAAATTAATTTAAATTCAGAGGAAAGGCTGGCTGGATGCCCATGAATGATTAGATGTTTTGCATGGATTTAATCCTTTCATAAAAAGTAACAGATTCTCCTAGTGTATAGCCAAATTTCTTAGTTTAGCAGGTGTACATCTTTCTTTATACATTTCGTAGTCTTTTAATAGTATACTGAACTTCCTGAGTTGCATAAATTTGCAGCCTGTGCTGGTGATATCTTGCTTCATGTTCCACCTTTTGAAATAGAATTAATTGTTTAATGTTGTAGTCTCTAAAATAGTGCTTTGCGTTCCTTCTCTTATTATAGATTTTTATCTTTCCTCATATCAGTCCTCCAGTTTTATTGCTTTTTTACACAGCTTTGTTCTACTCCTACTTGTGGATATTTGCTTCACATGTGTTGAATGAATTCCACTCTAGTTGTTTATTTCTGCATTTGATGAATAATTAATGTTGGGTAATTTTTTCACTGCTTCAACCCAAATCCTGTTGAAGAGCCTGCCGCTGAAGGATCAGCAGAAATAACTGGTCTTGGACTGTATTTGCCAAGGAGTGCAGAACTAGGACAGGGAGAAGGGCAAAGGGAGACATAACACAGATTCTACAAGGCACAGGTGGCAAGAGGGCAGGGAAGAGCAGCACAAACCCCCAAACAGAGGTGAATTGTGGTAGGGTGGGAATTCATTCTCTGTATACACTTTCTTCTAAGTGGAAAAGGCTCTGGAGTCTGTAAAGCAGTGGCATTTCCTCTGAGTCAGTCAAACCCTTCGTGGTCCCTCAATGTCTATTTACCTAGATTACTGGATGAATATTTTAAGATGAGGGTAAACCAAGCTGCAGAAAAATATTATTTTCTGCCATTAGCCACTGCGTAGTGAGCAGGAGCCCAAACAGGGTGAGACAGTGACCATGGCTGTGCTCAGGACATCTGTGTATATGAGTGGGAAACATGCTGGGGATTCTTAATATGATTCTTAGTATTCTTTGCTTTTTTTGGTTGTGTTTTGTTTTGGGTGTTTTTTTTTTTTTTTCTTTTTCTTTTCCCCACAAGGATTACTTGTATGCTGGACGTGTGGATTTCCCAGTTTGTTTCAATGCTGGTACATGCCCTGCAAGATTTGGCTTGAGCAGATTTGCAGTGTACATGATTATACCCAGGCACAGTTTGCTGACCCAGAGTGTGCCAAGTGTCATTTCAAGAGTCTGGCCTCAATTCTGTTAGCTAGGGATTCTCCACATTCTGATCCCAGAGGGCTCAGTGACTTCGGCCCTCATGGCTTCACATGGCCATGTAAAACACAATCCTTGTTTTCTACTGTAAGAAAAGCCTTTATGTTCGATTCTTCTGATGGGTTGCAACACAGACTTGCCTGTACTTCAGATTTTTTTAACTGGGAAAAAAGGGAAATCACACAGTAATTGTGTCTTATGGATCTCATGTGATGCTCTGTGGCCTTAGGAGACCCCGTGTCCAGGACCATGAAGTGAGGACATATGCACACAGCCAATCTAGGTTATTTGGCCTCTAGAGTGCTTTATTGTTAGCAGTATGGATATAATCACTCTTTAAATTGCGTCCCAGGCTTTGAAAATACAGAAGGAAGACTAACTCCTAATTCTTCTGATCATAATATATGAGAGCTGTGTTGTGCTGCTGTTTTTATCTGCTTTTAATTATTTTTATTCCTGCGCATGCTGTTAGTGTCTAGGTTATTTCAGAAAAATCACAGCAGTTTTATGACTCTCTCAGCTCAGAGATGAAGGACAACTGCTGCACACATCCCCTTATACACGTGTCCATACTCTCTCCAGCTCCATGCAGTGCCATTTCAATGTACCTCTGGGTCTGGGCTGGAGACTTTGGAAGGAGCTTGCTGAAAAGCCTGCAACAGTAAAAGTGTCAGCTTGTGACCACAAACATCTCTGTTATGCTACTGCTAGGAGAACAAGGATGGCCTTGCAATGCAGAAAGCAAAGATTCAGAGGAGCAGTTAAAGGAAAGTAGTCTAGCAATTTGTGACAGTAATTCCTTCACTCAGGAAAGAAACTTTGTGTTTTTTTCCTTTAAATATTCAGTCATCTAAGTCAGGGTAGATATTGTCAGTACCCTTGCACAACACCCTTAGTTATGTCAGAGGAAAATAAGATTTGGTTAGGAAAATAAGGTTTGGGGAAGAAAATAATTTGGGGAGCAATATAAAAAAGACTACACTGAGGCAGTAGCTGCCGTCCATGCCCTTGGGTGAAAGCCCTGTTAGTTAACACCGGTGAATGAGCAGAAGGCTCATCTCATTAAGCTTGGACTTGGAGAAGAGTTGAAGGACATTATTAAATCACTGAGGAAAAAGGACTCTAGAAAAAAGGACTGAGAACAGATGGGGATTTTGTAAAAGGAGGAGAAAGATGATATGAGAAAAACTTGCTTTACACTTGAATACCAGCGGAACACTGCAGCAGAAAATTGAACGAGGGCTGAGAAGTCATTCACCACAAGATGGCAAACAGTCACAGTTTCAAGACTCTCAGATGGAGAAGGCTGTCCTAGCATGTACCTTGCTTCTGTTCTCAGGGTAGGGATGGATCTCTCCAGGGGCAATTCCAGTAATGCAGTTGGGATAGTCAGATGCCAGAGGCTCCTGCAGTGAGGAGCTCCCTGAGCAGCCCAGTACTTGAGACATGGCAAGCACGGACTTAGTCTGAAGGCACTGAAACCACGGAAGTCACGGACACTAAATTCAAAGGGCTTTTGATCAGCTCCTCAGCAACGTAAAGCACACATTTTGGCTAAGGGCACCCTTAGCTGACAGCTGACCGTTTGCTCTGCTTGACTGAACAGTTCCATCTGAGGAGTGATCTCTGTTCTCTGCAACCAAAGGCACCCAGGGCAATGTGGGTCCATGTCTGCTGCTTGAGGAAGAGGAGCTGGCTTCACTACCTGTGTTACAGTCACCTACTGCTAGCCAGCAAAAAAACCAAAAAAGATCTTCTATAACTCAAATAGACACATTTCAGTCCAAACTTACACTGAAGCTCATGCCCAGTTATGAGGTCTGTGCATACTTAGAGCAGGCAGCAAAGAGTTTGCTGGTGTGTTGAGAAATATGTGTTAAAATATATGCAAGGAAAACAAAGCAAGCTGTCTCCTTCCTGTGCTCTAAAAATCCCCATTGAAAGATTTAAAAAATCACCCAAAGTGCAACCTGACACTAGCTACATTGAGGAAGGTGAGATTCTCAGGTGAGGACTAGATACCTTACATTTAAATTCCATACCAATAATAAAAAAATTTAAAACCCCCACACATTGCCCTTACCCTCTGCTATTCCCAGACCTGTGCATTTAAATTTCCAGCAAACTTCCGTCTCCCTTAAACAAACTCACCATCTGTCCAGTGCCTTTGCCTGGCCACTAAATCAGGCATTAATGGCCTTGTCTAGATAACACCATGAGATTAGAACAGATTTTCCTCATTGCAACCACCACTGTTGTTTCTTCTGCTCTCCAAGGCCTGGAGTCTGAGATGTTAAGTTTCCTATTCAGCCAAGAATCCCCTCCACATGTTTTGACCAAGCAGCCGTCTGGCTTGGGAGGATGAAGTGCTTTTAATTTTATTCTCTTCCAGCTTTGAATTTTGCTATCCAGGGACTGGTAGATGCCAGCTTTTATCCCACTTATGTGGACCATACTTCTAAACAGGCTTTGGAAGGAGCCCAGGTCTCTGGACAGAAGGGCAAGGGTAAGACACCGACAAAAGAGAGGTGAGGGGAGCAGGAGAAAGAACCAGTTAAAGGGATCCTTCAGAGCCACTGCTTCACCATGGGATTATTAGCACAAACCCCACAGGCATATTGTCAGGTCAGGAGGTCTCTTGCTTTCAAATACTGGGAAAGAGCCTACAAAGCAAAGAAGAAAAAGCTTGCTTGGATTACCGCAAGCAGTTAAATATAATTATAGTTAAATATATTATTATATTAAATATTATTATTCTAATATAGCTATACATATTTATCAGTTAAATATATCTATATCTATCTATCTATATATAGATGCTGACCTCTTTCCCCCACAGCAGCGTGATTACAGTGGTGGTGTCCAGCTCTGAAGGAATGATCGATTTGCAAACAAGGACTAATTTTCTCTGCTGCAGTTGGGGAATGTTAAAACTACATTGCTGATAATAAGGTTTGAGTGCAACAAGAGAGGCAGGATGTCAATAGCATTACAATAACAGTGAGGCACTGCAGCAAGCAAGGCTTTTTGTCTGATAAAGTGCAGTTTCCTGGGAGAAGTTGGAGGCTCTGAATATAAGCATGGTATGAGATTGCCACTGTTGACTGTCTATTTATTAACTCCATGCAGTTTGCTGGAAACCTTAAGTGTCCCTTGCAAAACAAATTTTCACTTTAGTGTATATTACTAAAATATATAACCTATATTTAGATGGCATCTTTCTTCCTGAAGGGACCCTAAGCTCTTTGCAGATTGTCTATAATGGAATCACTCAGCCACTAGTGACATATCATCATCTCTGAGGCATAACAAAACAACAAAACTACTGTAGGAAAAAAACCCGATAACTTCTACTGAAAGCACATGGGAATTCAGGGGGATATTGAGGTAATTATGCCAAAATGAAGATGGCTGCAGACAGAGCTGCAAAGAGTAGTTAATACTTTGCAAATAAGCCCAAGTCCTGGCCACAGCTCACTGTGGGTTTTGTTTGGGGCAGGGGAACAGCAGCAGCAAATGCTCCACTGCAACCCCATCTGGTCGGAGTTTTCACCTTGGTAATCCTCCAGGCCAGGGCCAATGGCTTCTCTGGGGTTTGCAGATGTGAACCTGCAGCAGGCAGCCAAAACCTCTGTCATGAGTAAACAAGGGGAGAGCCAGCTTTTCCCAGGTGCAGCGGGGCAGCAGCCCGTGTCTAGGGACATCCTTGACTGCTGTCACCCTTCCTGCACAAGCCAAAAGCCAGAGGAATGCAGCACACCGCACAGGAGAGTGCTTTGCCTTCTGCCACGCTGAGTTCAGCCCCTTAAAAGGGGCTTGAAAATGCTAGTGATCACCTTAAACACGTGAGGGAAGGGCTTGGGCAGGAATGCCGTGTACTTATTAGTTTCTGAGCCCAGGAAATTACACCAAAGGCAGCCCAAATTACACGCACCAGTATCCTTGACACAAGGTACGTTTTGTAACAGTGATAATAATAATTAAATCTGGGGGAGCAAAACACCTGTAGCATGTAATTTTCTTGTCCCTACTGCTCCAACTTCACCAGACCCAGCGTGTTAATATTTTCTTAAATACTGAGACCATAGAGTTCTGAGAGTTTGAAGTACCTTGTCTTCCAGGTTTCAGAGACAGACAGTGCCAGTCTGACATTTTGTCTATCCTTGGCAGTAGAATTTGCAGCTTTTGAGAAAAAAAAAAGAGGCAGTCAGAATGAAAACGAGTTCTGTTATTTCAGGACTTGACAGATCCTAGAGAATCAAATGGATACTAGGTAACATTTTTGCTGTGAATTTTTTTTACCCAAATATATTTATTTTAAAACAAGGTTTTGCCAATTGGCTTTGTTTAATTTTTGCTGTGTAAATAGAAACAGTTGACTTTTTTTTTTTTTTAAATTTAAATAGTAAACTTTCTGACATTTGCATTTAGAATGACTGTTAATATTTAGATTTTACCTTAAATATATAAAAAAAAAACCAAAACAAAACACCAAAACAACCCCCTCCAAAGGAAATAAAAATACTGACTTGGTTTTGTATTTAATTAGTTTCTTACATCAGCTTTTCAGTTCAATGAAAATGGAGCAAATGTTTCAGACTTAGCAATGCAAATTGCCTTATGTTTTGGGATTTACAAAAAAACAAGAAATCCCAAGAATTTGCACAACAGCATCAGAAATCAAATTCATTCTTAAATGGCACTTGCAGTTTTATGTATGCTATTTCCATCATTCCATTCTGGAGTGCTGTGAGTTCATGATACTGAGTGAGTGAATATCCCAACTATGAAGCCATTAGCTGTGTAATAAATATTAACCTGAGTGGAACAAAATCTCCCATGTCCCTCCCTCTCCTGACTTATTTTTTTCATATAGAGCACCTCTTAACTATATCTGGTCGTGAAGGATGATAATGTGCTTGGCAAAAAAATTGCCGATTGTCTCCTTGCTACCCCCAGAAATGCAACACAGTGAAATAAGAGGAATAAAATGTTTATTTTGACTAGAAGCACTAGTCATTTAATCACTTCACCTTCAGTAGTTTGTTCTGTGGTTATTACGTGCCCTATTTGGACTTGGGAATGCTTGCATTTTGCAGCATCAGCTTTGACTGCTGCCAGCATTTGTTTCAGGGCCAGGTTACTTCCAAAGCCATAGAAGTACAGCTGCAACATGCAGTTCATGGATATACAGCTCTTGAATGTGGAAAGAATATGAATGTATGTTTGTGTCTCATTCTTCTTGTTTGAAATCTAAAGAGAGAATAAAAAAGAGTCCCTGAGATTTCATCGATTCTGCTTTGCCCTGAGCTGGAGCAGGAGGGGGCCCCCCAGTATTGTTTTCAGTGTTTGGTTTATTGTGGCTTTAAATATCTCAGTAGCGGGTGTTCCATCACTGTCTCTGAGATGCAATCCCAACCCAGACTTTTAAACAGGTGGCTTGTACTGCAAACCCTCTAGATGAGTTCTCCTGAACAGCACTGAGCACATGAACTGGACACATGCACAGATGTCCAGCTTCATTTTCCGTGTGTTCACCCTATACATTACAAGCATTTGACGCAGCTCCTGACTCCTTTGGTGCTTTCTTTTAGCCTTCTGTCACCACTCCACACCATTACACAGCAACACCATGTGCTGAAGCACCACTGGAGTGGATCCCCAAGGTAATGCTGGGAGTGGGAGAGAGAGAGATGTTTATGACCATTCTCTATCCTTCTAAACAGCTTTTGTCACTGCAGTTAATAAAACACTAGCACGGCCAAAAGAAGAGATATAGACGTTGCAGACCTATAAGGCTCACTCTCTTTTAGGGTCCACGTTTCTTTTTAGTCCTTGTAAATGTCTGGAAAAGGGGAACTGAAAAATTTTTTGTACGATCAAAGCAGTCAGGCTGGAGATTCCTGGATGTGCAGCTAGGAGGAAATTAAGGACCATCTTTTTTCAGCCCCACATACGTAAGCCAAGCCCTGGTTTTGCTGAGTCCTTGATATTCTTGATGCCAAACTTTCATCTCAGACTGAGGCAATAATTCTTATTGGGCCTGACGTCCAATGTAATGTGATTTCACACTAATTTTTGATATTGTCTGAAAAGAACGGACAAGTTCTAACATGTTGCTTCAGAATTTCCCTGTACTTCAGGCAACTATTCCCACTGCTTTATCACCCATACACTAGAAAGAGAGGTCATCTACTGAGGGTTTTTTTTCATGTGACCGTTTTTGGTTTTACCACTGAGACTGGAGGTCTGTACTATTGTCTTGACTAGGAACAGTGTAGAATCAAGTTCACCTGGTAACTGCCCTCCTCCTCAAAACTGACTGTGCTTGTTTGTGGGATTATTTAGGATCTTAGAACTACTCAGGTTGAATGGATAATATAAACGTAACAGAACAGAAGATCTTTGGCGAATCTCAGATGGAAAAATAGTTGTACTGACTGTATTTAAGCACTTCAGTGAATCCATCCCTGAGGACAAGTGACCCATAATTTCAGAAGTGCATTGCAATTTCCACACCCAAGAACATGTGCTCAGGCCTTTGTGACAGTGGAAGGCAGGTGTCTTGGAAAGTACAGCTCTCTTTTTCACAGTCACTGGCAGTTCATCCTTGCTGTGCCCTTCACACTTTCTGCTTCTTCTCTTGGAGTTTATCTGCTGCAGCTCCAGTTTGACCTGTAAGGAGTTAAAGAAAGCCAAATTTACAATATGTTAGATACAAGTTAACAGAAGATGCATTAATTCTTTGTACAGATTTTAAAAACTGTTCAGAATAATGATTTTTTTCTGATATTTATTTATCCTGATATAATTTATTCTGATATATTCTGGATGGTTTGCATCCAGAATCATTTGCCTGCTGTCAGATTATTTTTTTGCCTAAAAATAACCTACTTCCCTCTAAATTTTTGTTGTTGTGCACAAATATAGCAGTTTTGTGGCATCAAGTCACTCTCCAGAGTGGTTGGAAGCATTCTATGAAGAGTGGTTGGTGCGTGTTTTGAGGTGGGTAGGATTAAAGGTTAAATTCTTGCTCTTTTTCATTATTTCACATATTTTCAAATTCTGATGAGTGACATGAGTGATAATTACAGAATTTCAGTATTTATAGAAAGCTGTCAGTTTAAAAGTATGTAACTATGCAGATGATTTAATCTGACAGCACTTATTAAGCAAAAATATAGTATTATCATTCTACAAATACAAAAATTTGGCAATTTTGACTAGGTTTTTTTATTATAATTATTTATAAGATGGATGAATACAGTGTAGCATGTAAAGTCTAAGGCCTTTAAGAAGAGAGAAAAAATAGAGACAAAGGATTTATAATACCAGGAACTGCAACTTTTAATCCATATAGGTAAAAAATGTAATTTATGGGAATAGATGAGGTATAAAGTAAAGTGAGATGCACTTTTAAAGCATTTTAATACATTAATAAAATTGTGGAAAGGCCTCCATGGTGCTATGTGGTGTTAAATGAAATCAGAAATGTTGAGCAATTATGTCACCTGACATGTCAGACAATGCCCTGTTACAGTCCTGAACCACTTTTCCTGACCCATCACAATAAAACCAAGAAGAGCCAATGCTGAAGGGAGTGCAGGAGATTGGGTCTCCTAGAGCCAAAACGTGGAAGAAGGGGAGGCAGGATCAGGGAAACTCAGAGAAGTGGGAAATGATGGGGACAGAAGTGACCAGGGGGATAAGCAATTAATGTAGAGACCTGCAACACTGCTTGTTACTTCTGAAACATTTACATATTTTCCACCTAGGGGTTGAGCTGAATTAACT
The DNA here is from genome assembly GCF_015227805.2 of Hirundo rustica. NCBI lineage: Eukaryota > Metazoa > Chordata > Aves > Passeriformes > Hirundinidae > Hirundo > Hirundo rustica. The sequence continues at coordinate 29,942,364 of NC_053452.1, forward strand.
AACATAATTACTTGTATAATTTTACCAATATAAGTATTTCTCCTGAAGCAACCTCAGAGATAAATCTGGAACTTTGTGACAAATTTGCACAAAAATAACATCGGAGGGTTATGGCCAGCATAAGAGAGTTGTGACATAGGTGAGCAGAGGAAATGAGCGTATCAAAATCTTTCTCTGTCCATTCACTTAGATTTTCCATGTCTGCTAAATGAAAGAAATTTGTGCTAGCCAAGAAAAAGAATAATGATACGTTGATTTTTGTTTTGCTGTTTTCAGTCTCATCGTTCTGTTTTCAAACGTGAGGATGCAGGTGGTTTTATTTTCTTTTTCCAACCCCTGTGGACATTCCTGAGCTCCATGTGATTCTTCTCCATGGAAGACGGATGTATCAAGGACAATGGACTTAATAGAGAAAATATAAATAGAGCTGGCACTAGCTAAAAACTATGGTTAAAAATATCTTTTAATGTTTCAATGACCAGATTTCCTAAACTACAGCAAATAAAAAACGTGGAAGAAAGAATAATGGGACCTATATTCTCCAGAGTGACTAAGAACTTTGGCTGTCTGAATTGATTACCTGAAAGGAGTTGTGTTTTTCAGAAAGTGAACAGCTTACAAGCCTGGCTTCTTCTTCATTTTGATGCAAAAATAGTCAAATAGTTCAGTTATTTTTTTTTGTCTTAATTTTTCACAAGGTTAAGACTTCTGAGGACCTCTGAAGTACCTCACCCATCAAGGCCTGTGGACAATGCTTTGGGGCCAGCCAGAATCTGGCTTCTTTAAACCTTCTTTAGGTTGCTTAGTGGTGCTATTGGGGTTAACCCAGCACCCTCCTCAGCTGTGGCTGTGTTTTGCAAGGCTGAGGAGGACCACAACAGCTGTGAAATGTATTTAGAAGAAGGCAGGATGATTTATGTTATGAATCATGACAAGCGTGATGAGTTCATGTCATGGTTTAATCCCAGCTGGCAAGGAAGTACCACGCAGACACCTTCTCTCGCTCACCTTCCCCCTCCACTGGTGGGATGGAGAGGAGAATCAGAAAAATTCTGGGTTGAAATAAGAGCAGTTTAATAATTTAAATAAGTAAAATTGAATAATAAGAGCATCAACAAAAAATCATAGTAATGAAGAGGAAAGAGGGAGGGGAATAAACACGAGGAAAACAAGTGATGCATGATACAATTTCTCACCACCCACCGAGCAATGCTGAGCCCGTCCCCAGGCAGTAGTCAGCCCCTCTTGGCCATCTGCCCCCAGTTTATATCCTGGGCAAGATGTTCTGTGGTATGGAATATCCCTCTCACCAGCTGAGGTTAGCTGTCCTGGCCATGCTTCCTTGCCAGCTTCTTATGTGAGTGCCTGCTGGCAGATCATGGGAAAATGAAAAATCTTTGATTTGGAGTAAGCACTTGAGCAAAAATGAAAACATCAGTGGGTTATCAATATTGTTCTCATAATAAATCCAAAACACAGTGCCGACCCACTTACTAAGAAAAAACCTCTATCCCAGGTGAAACCAGGACTCTTCACCTTCTGTACTGTAACATCACTTGTGGTACAAGCACCAGCTTCTCATTACAGTTCCAGTGGCACAGTAATGTGATTCTCTATTTCAAGATCTTCCAGCTCTGTGCACAGTGTACTGGGCACCTGCACTGTCACCTTATCTGGCTGAGATACACTTACATTCAACTACTGCCTCTCTTGCTTTTCTTCTTCCTTGAAATTTGAATTTGGTGTCTGTCTTCCTACAGGTGCTCTCTCTGCCCATGTCAGGGTTGCTGAGTTGGGCCAGGTTTCTGCCTGGGACAATCCAGATCCCCACCCCTTTCTCCTTAGGCTTGGAGCTAAATGGGTTTTGATAAAAAAATATGCTTTCCTCTTTATAGGTTACTCAGAAGTGAGGCTTTATTTATGTTGAATAGGTAACAGTTTGGTTTAGCTGAAACTCAAAGAATTTTTCTCTTTTCATTTAATTTGGCAGAGCACTTTTTTTTTTTTTTTTTTTTTTCCCAATCCACTCTCTCATCTCATTTTTGGAATGCAGCTAAGTGAAGCCTTGTGGCAGTGCATTTAAAAGCCTAAGAAAATAAGTGAAGAATTTCCCAATGCAAGAGGCCCCCTCATCAAGATGTTTTCTTCCACAACACTGTGGAGGTTAAAAACCCATATGGCAGGAAATCTGGAATTAAAATAAGTAATAATTGTGCTGCCATTACTTTTATGTTCATAAATTCTCACCTTCAGGCTGACACAAGCCATGTGAAGTAAGTTGGAAGTTTGTCTTAAAGATGAAAAATCATGTAAGAAGGAAGAGCTGTTGGCAATAATTCTAATGAAATCATTCACTACCATAACAAACACTAGTTAATTCTCCTGGTGCCTATTTATTCCCTAGTGACAAAGGGTTAAGGAGTACCATGCAATATCATAGGGCACATAAAGTTCAGTCCCAGCTCCTACTTTTTGCTGGAGGTCTCAAAAACGTGTAAATTCTTCCTGGATTCCCCCTGGTTACTTTATTCCATATTTTCAGTCATCTTCCCTAATGAAACAATCTAGCAGAACTAATCCAAACATGGGCTTAATTAATCAACATTTGGCAGTCTATAACTCCTCGCTCCAGTCCAAATTACTTGTGACAACTTCCTTAATGCACAACCAAAATATCTACAGGGAGTCTCTGCCTCAATCAGCTGGCTGGATATTAAATTTATTTAATATATTTCAATAAAACTGCAATAAACCTTTTCTCTCTAGCTGCCCACAGAGCATTTTATAGCAGAAAGTGACATAATGTCATCTTTAACTCATTTTAAAAGAAAACAAAACAGCAGTCTTTCATAATGTGGTGATGCCTTGCTTGGGACATGACAGCAGAAAAGGAAGGTAAACTGAAGAACTTGATGGTGCTGCTCATAGAAAGGGCTGAAACCAAGCGTCTGACAAGTAAATATTCTCAGGTTCGTTTAGTGCTAAACATTACCCAGTTGTTGGATGGTAGACAAAACCTGACTTGCTTCCACACCGAGCCTGCTCTTTTCTGATAGCCTGAGAAAATAGGGGAGGGAAAAAATATATCTCCTTATCAGTGAGACATTCAGTTCTGCTGTCATGCTTCAGAAGAAGAAACTGGGTCCACTGCAATTCTTGTGAACAGAAATCGTTCAGCCTCCTTTCAATTGTAACCTCTTTTTCTTGATGTAATTTGTTTTGTTAAAGTGGAGAAAGAGTTGTCTCATTGTATGGTACAAGATATTTTTGCTCTAAGCTCTCAGACAGATACATATTTGATGATTAAAATTCTGTGTAGAATTCAGGCAGTTCCTCTGTTCAGAAAGGCTTAAATCCAATCACTACATCTAAGCACTGTACTGATGTGAACATGGATCCTTGGTCACAGTTTCCATAGTCTGCAGAGGATCTGCAGAACCACAAGAAAAAGAACTTGTCAGTCCTGTGATCCATGGCTGAGGAAATCAAAATCTGAAATCTGAAGAAATTCTTGATAGGACATCATACACATCACAAATACTTTCTTCTCTTTACTTCCATATCTGCAAAACCAAATACCTAGTTATTCCTCATCTTAATAAGGGCTTCAACGACTTTGTGCAGTGGTAGGGGTGAATTACTTGTGTAGACAGGATGTTTGTTTTTTGATTTAGAAAATGTTATATGTGCTATTTTTATGGGTTTCTGTGTTCATGTTCTGTGACACAGATTTCAGTTGGACGTCAATATTCCTGGACAAGTTCAGGCACAGAGATAATTGACACCACAATTTAATTTCTTCAGACATTCAAGAACTTGATATCTTAATGAATTCAGGTATCACAGGAACTATGAGTCCAAAGATGACCAGCGGTTGCAGAGAGAGCAGTAGCCCAGAACCTGTGGGCATTGTATTGCCAAGGCATTCTCCATGCAACTCACAGGCTGCTCATGGTTGCTGAATTGTAAGGGGAGAAGCTGGGGGTGCAGAACCCTGCTCCTTTGGGTGACAGACTGGCATTTTCACACCAGCTTGTGCCTGAAGTTATTTCACTACACCAACTGGAGCCACTTTGAGAAACATCCGGGGGAAGAAAGTTGGTATTGTATGCCACTACACTAAATTCCATAGGAGATATCATGGCTGGGACTGGTATCCACATGAAGGCAAATACAATTTATCCTTATGGGAAGGCCTGCTGGGAATAAGTTTGCTTCAATTTATTCATTGTCCATTAAAAAAACCCTACAGGTTAGGAAATTTATTCCATCAATCTCTTTCCATTTTGAGGTGCTAGGAGGACGTCGTACTTTTGGCCAAGGACACGGTTAATTTTTCACAGTAATTGTGAGGGGGCAAAGCTTGGACTGTGTGACCATGTCTAGGTTACTCTCTTTCATCCTCATCTTTGCTGTAGGGTGGAAGTAAGGGATTCTCACTTCTGAGAAGAAGAGGGCATGACTTTGTGTGGAAGAAAAAGGTGACATGCAAGAGGTTCCACCACCATTTTGTTCCTTTTCTGGGGGAGCAAGCGGCAAATGAAGCACTGGTGGGATCCCACAGCTGACAGCTGGAGGGTTTGTGTAGTGGTGCTTTTTTCATTGTCTTGGGATTGGGGGAAAACATGGCTGCAAACTGTTGGCCACTGTTATCCATTGTCTTGTGCTTGGGGAAGAAAATCAAGGAGGGAGGAGGGCAGCAGTTGCTTGAAGGGTCCAGCAGACATTTTGTTCTCTGTCTCAGAGGCCACACAGCACCAGGTCAGACCAGTGAGCATTTCTCATATGTAAATCATCCTAATTTTATATGCTTTTGTCATTAATATTTTTGCTGCTACTGTTTGTTTTCTTATTTCTGGTAAACTGTTCTCATCTCAAGCTGGGATCTCTGCCTTTTGTCTCCCTCAGCTGTGGGAGTGGGGAGAGGGAAACAGCTGCTTCAGCTTAATTTCCAGCTGGGCTTACACTACACCAGAGAGCTTGTGTAATTTCTCAGATAATTAATGATAAAGGGGTGAATTTTGATCAACATATTACCCCACATCACCCCAGGTGGTGTTTCCAGCCCTGTTTCCTTGCTGTCAGAATTAGACAAAACTTTTACACAGAAAGGAGCAACAGCCCATGGTCTCCTTGGGTTCTGTCCACGTACGGGTCTCATTGTACCACCTTGGCTACCAGCATAGTATGTCTCCGTTTGTGTGAGGATTTTCACAGGCTTCTGCTCCTAGTTTTTCTCAGCATACCACTATGCGAGTGATGGAAAAATGGACGCTTTTCTCACTGCTCTTTATAGGGTAGCCAAGGTGATTTTGTGAGGCCAATTTGCAGTAAAGGTCACTGCTGAGAGGCTGTCACCATGATGTCCCCCTATTCACATCTACATGTATAGACATCTAAGGAGGAGTGAGAATTGTGTAGAAGATTAACTTCATAAACAGCAATGGTGATAACGTCTACCAAAGAATCCTAGAGGAGCTGCTCAAGGAGCCTGGCATTACTTTTTTTTCTGAATATAAGAATGCCACTGCAATTCACAAAGTGTGGGCATTTGTTAACACCATCCCAGCAATTGGAAAGGGCATTTGTGATAGCTAAGATAAGCATAGCACAATTAGCCTGATAAGACTCCTTGGTAAAAAAAAAAAACAAACCAAAAAAACCCAACCCCTCCCCTCCCCTATCCCCATAGCGTGGTAATAGAATTAGTACTACCCAATATATTTTTTTTCATGAAAAATAGATCTTGTCAAGAAAACCTAATTTCATCCTTTGATGGAATTATAAGTTTAGTCGATGAGAGAAACTGCTCAGACATAATAGACTTTTGTATGGCATTTGATTCAGTATCACATGAAATTGTTTTAATGAAAAGCGCTATGCAGTATCATAAAGTTAACACTGAATAGATCAAAGCTGGCCATTTGACAATTTCAAATGCTAGCTGTCAGCAAGGAAACATCATTGAATGAGATTGTTTCTAAACAGGGTACAAGAAGCATCAATATCAAACCCAGTCCTTTTCAACATTTTTATCAATCATGTGACAGTAAATAATTTTTAAAAACTCAGACAAATGACTCATAAGAGATGTAACGTTGAGTGGAGTGGTAAAAACCATGACATGGTAGCCACACAGAGAGATCAGATGCTATTGGATCAGGTGTAAATATTCCCAGCTCAAGAAAAAGTCTTCATTATATAAGAATTTAAGTCCTCAGAGGCATTCCCTGAAGCTACCATTTCGTATACATAGATTTCACCTCATTTCCCTTCCAAGGAAATAAGTGGAATCTTCTTGTTGAAAACAAATTTTGGTTAGACTTTTATATCCAGGGGCATTAAAACACCTCAGCACAAGAATAAGTTTGACTTACAGTCTTTACTAAAAGCCTTTGCTCTTGCATAAATTACTCCTGGGAGTGTTTGCCATCTTCTTTCTCTTCCACAGATGATAGTCACTGCTATGTTGGATCAGTCTGAGTGAAAGTCCAGCATAAATTAGCATTTAGTGATGGACATAACAGTGTTAGGTTTGTGGTTAGACTCAATGATTTTTTTTTTTAATTTTTTATTTTTTTCCCCAGCTGAAATGGTTCTGTAGTTCTAAAAGGCAGCATCTCACTTTGGCTGTAAGGGAGAGCAGTACCATGGACAGCAGCCACTCCCGGAAGGAGCTCGGAAAACTGTCAAATGGAAATATCCAGCGTGCGGCTGCTGTGGAGGGGAGAAGTAATGAGATCTGTGATGTATGAATGGGAAAGCAGGGGGAAGATTAACTCCCAGATGTGGCCTTGATGAGATGGATGATCGAATCATGGTCACAACTATTTCGGAGCGCATATAAATGGGCTGCAAATGCTACTTGAGGGCTGGAGAAAATGCTGCGAGGGAAGAACTGGGTCAGTTTAGCTTGTTAAGGAGAAGAAAGGAATGTGAATTTATTAAATACCATGTCTTTGTGGAGGGAAATCTGTGTCTGAGAGGGCATGTAGCTTAGCCAAGAAAAGTGTTACAAGAACCAGTGGCTGCAAACAGAAACCAGAAAAATTTAAATGAGAGATTAGGGAAAACTGAAAGTATGGGGAATTAACCAGTGGGAAAAATTACAAAAGGAGAGATGTTTTTCATTTCAATCAGTATACTCAGATCAAGACTGATGCATTCCTGAAATATATGCTTCAATCAAACATGAGTAATTTGGCTTAACACAGGGGTGACTGGGTGAAATTGAATGGCCTGTGATATGCAGGAGGTCAACCAAGGTGGGATATTACCCTTCATGGCCTTAATCTCTCTGAATCTATGAATATTTGAGTTAAATACAGTAGGTATTTTTGTACTTGGTTAACATGCGTCTCAGATATGATTTATTAAAGCTTTCTACCTCTTTGGTGACACAGGTTGGCGGGCTGGAGGTCAGACCCAGTGACACAAGCTGCAGACAATTTCTCACCCAATCTGAGTAATGGTTTACTGGTTGTGTTTTCCTGTAAGCAGCGGTTACAGCAGATAACAGTCACACAGCCCATATGATGAATTATTTCTGCAGAAAATGTTGGTAGAATCATCCTGAATAATGCTTGTATCAGAGCCCCATGATAGTTCACAACAACAACAAAGGCTTAATCTTGCCAAAACCTTTTTTTTTTTTTTTTTTTTTTTTAGCTTTGACATCAAAGAGTTCACTTGTTCCTACTACCCAAGTGGGGTAAAGTGCTCTGACAGGTAAGGTGAAGATTCATCTGCTGACTGTGTTACATGGCAATACACTTCTAAAATCTTGTGCATGGTTAGAGACTTCTAACCCTTTTTTTCTTTTTATATCAAATGTTATAATTTTGCAGTGTCTAGATCAACAAGGATTTTTTCCACTGTGCATTCATAATTATTTCTTGTTCAGAACACTCGCATGAATGAACATTGCCATAATAAGTGCATTTTTTAAATGGCTCATACATTTACTTAGTTATTACACTGTTCCCCAAACACTGTCCTTTTTTTTTAATTTACCAACTGAAAAGCAAAAGGTATTCAATAGGTGAAGGATAATTACTGGACTGATTTTACATGGTGCTCAGCATCATGTAATGCTGGCCCATCATTAAAGCTCATTTACCTTAAAGCATGGAAGTATATACATTGCAACTTAATGCATAATGGCTTTTTTCTCAATTACGTTATATAAAAAATACTGGATTTCATAAATTTTAAAAAACAATCAATGCATTTTGCCCCCGGCGCAAGTGTACACATAAAATACACACTTGCAGCATAGCAACTGCTTCTACTTGTTTATCTGCAGTGAATGTGGACATTTAAGATTAATGTGTTTCCACACAGTTCTGTGAGTTTAACAATGCCAAGAAAGCCATTCACTGCCTCTTAGGAGCTTTAGTCTCTTGCTTCCCTCTGATTACACCTGATGTCCTGGAGGGAGAGTGGTCTTTGGGAAATGTTTGTCATTTTGTTCAAGCAGACTCCTTAGTAACTTGCTTTTTGGGTCATAGCTGTAAGAAGTAAATTTCCCTCCATGTTCCCACCAGATTCCTTGGAGCAGGTGTGGCTTTTTAAGAAGAGCTGAATCAGCAGCATGCCTATCACTGATCAGTCCCTCAAAGTGTGGAAAGGCTGTCTTGCTGTCATTGTCCAAGGAACCCCTCCACGCTTAGCAAATACAAAAAGCAAAGAAAGCTGCTTTCCCAGAAAAAAAAATTAGGCAGTTTTGAGTTATGCAACCACTGCAGGCATCTTCCAGTGAGGAAGATCTGATTTGTCACCCATTCCATGGGAACCTGTTTGGGCAACCTGCACTTTCATCTTCCAGGCATGACAGGAGGTCTGAAACACTCAGTGTCCCGATGATGGACACAGGGAGCAAGGTTTACCAGCAGCCTTTTCAACGTCCCGGAGGGAAGATTCTCTACTCTAGCACCTTGTAACCTTGTAGGACAACACACGATGTTCTTGCATTTTTTTTTTCTTTAGTGTATTTCTTTTCATGTCTCTACTTGGCTCACAAGGCTGAGCTTAAATTCCAGGGAATGCTCATGGGTTTTCAAACTTTAGGGTTGGATGTTGTCTTTTTATTTCCTACTGTGTTGCTACTGAATAAAACAGCTGTGTATGCAATAGCTATTTTCTATCCTGAGTTCTATTTGTGTCTTCTGCATGTGACTTTAAGTAGAAACCAGGATGAATCATTCTGTTACTCTTTTACACAACATTCTGCAGAAGAGGGTTTTGTAAGCCATTATCCAGTCCATATGCCACTAAGTCCCTAGCAGATTTTCATGTAATTGGAGTGAATCTAGATCTACAGAGCTTGTCAGCAGTCTTTTTCATGTTTTATTTTTTTCCCATTGGACTGGGGAGGGCTGTTGTTTTTTGTGAGTGTTGTCTTGCCTGTGAGGCTTCCTGACCAGGCTGGGCAGCCTGCCGTAGTGGTACCATTGTTTCCATCCGGAAGCAAAGAGAAAAGAAGGTTTGTGTCAGCAAAGATGAGGCACATAAGTAATCATCTCAGCCAAATATGTTAAATATGTTAAAAAACAAGTAAAAATGTGCTTAAATGTGAAATCAAGATGCACAAAACAAGAATGTCCTAGGTTAGAATGACAGACCACCAAGTCCAAGGAGTGTATGTCGCTGATTATCAGTATGAGCTGTGATAGCAGCATGAAAATGCCTAAACAGTTTTGGCAGCCTTATACTTTCTCAGTGTAAAGATCAGTTTACCAGAGCTTTTTTTAATCTCTGCACATCATTCTCCTTCAGATCCATTTCCCAAAGAGTCAGGTTCTGTTTTACCAGCAGCCTCTGTGTTTCAGCCATAGCTTTTGTTTGAGAAACCTGTGTACCATAAGGTGTTTTAATTAATCTCATTACTATACTGCCTATGTTGACTGGTTAAGTAGTGTATCACAGAAGGGTGTTTTCCTTGTTAAGGCTGGGATACAAGATGCAAAACAGAATGTGCTATATGGTGGATACAAGATTCAGGACAGTTCTCATAGGAAGATGAAAGTTTTAATGCTTTCCTCTGTTTATTAAATAGTTATGTGTGATCTCACTGCTGGGCTTACAAATGCTACAGTCTGTCCTTGCCCCATCTTGGCCAATACAACCCAGTCCTTGGGTGCTTGCATCTACCCGAGGTCCACATGCAAGGCCTCACCATTGACTTTGGTCCTGAGCTTCACATAGCTCCTTCAAAGCAGGATCAGTGCTGACCAACTTTCTGTTTTCAGCTGCTCCCCTCTCCTCCCCTCTCCTCCCCTCTCCTCCCCTCTTCTGAAGCTCCTCAGGTCATACTTAAACTGATCTTTGTGTCAGTCAGGACACTAGTGTCTTGTCTCTTGAAGACTTCATAGCCCAAACTGAGTCTTTTTCTGAGCAACAAAACTTTTAATGACAAATTCATGTGTTTTGAATTTTTAGGCTCAGCAGCACTCCCAAAGGTGGTATGATCTTGTTTCCTTTTGCATTCTTAAACCGTCTGTATTGGGCAAAGCACTCAGGGTCTTTAGCTACATCTCAATTATTTTCCTGTATATATATTTCATATAAAAGAACCTGCAATTGAAGCTCTTACCATTTTACTGGCTGGGACAAATACTGCATGGAGGCAAAATCTATAGAAATCCACTAAAATCCTGTAAATTCTCTCGTAATTCCTGTAGCAATCTTGTTGACTATGCCTGTCTTCAAATTTGTGTTGTCATATTTGTCCTCTACTCAGCAATTCCTTATTTAAATAAAGAACGATGAGACATTACCAAGAATCTATTCTACTACTATTTCAACAGCAATAACTACTGTACAACTATTAATTCTGTCAGTTAGCGGACAGACAGAATTATTCTGAGCAGGAGAAATAGGAATTAGAACATGTGTTCTGTTTTTTCACTGTTTGTATCCTGAAAAGCTGAGACATATGAAGTAATGAAAGGATCACCCAGTGTCCTCGCTGCAATTCCTGGCAACAGAGCCCAATTAGATGACAGTGTTCGTGCATTATTTGCCACAGAGAAAAGGAAACCAGATGCTTGGTTTATGTTTCACCTTATCTGAAATGCTACGTTGTTCCAAGGTCAGCCTCCTGGATAGATGGTGACCTCCCAGCTCCCTGCGTCAAAGCCGAAAAAGAAACTTTTCACTTTCTTCACTAGGAACATGACGTTCTATCCTCGGTTCTCTATCAATGTTCATTTTCTCAGGTCTGATGGTGGAATTTGGCATTGCAGTTGAATCCCAGCTAACAATCCTGCTGATGATACATGAGCCAGGTACCTTGCAGTTCTTCTTCTCATATATGGATTGGCTCTGAGCTACACAGAGGAAAAAGTTAGTGGAATTTGTCACTGACAAGATTTAGATATGACTCTAAACCACTGGGATTTCAGCTTTCCATCTTTTTCAGAACATGTTCTTTCTTCTTTGTCAGTAAATTTCTAAGAAGTCTATTAGATTAGGGTTTTCTTCAGTCTGAAATTTCCAACACCACCAGACAGGAAATTAAAGCAACTGGAGTTTTTTTTTACGATATTGAGAATCACTGCAATAATGAGCATAAACAAATTTTCCCAACAACAAACAACAACAACAACAACAACAACAAATTAGGCATTACACACTTGTAGAAAAGCCACAAGAACATCACTCTTGAAAATTCCCCAGCACCCCTGAAGTCTCTTCCATAGTACTTACAACAAAACTGGAAACTTATATTTAACATTGAACTGAAAAACTCATTTGTTATACCCTTAGCTGCTGTAGCCCCTATAATGATACAACAAGCAGATGGAATCAGATACAATGCACCCTCTAATAGATCTTGCTAATGAAAATACAAGGGATATTTTTGCATCTTGGCAACTTTAGGAAAAGAAGAGATTGTGGAGAAGTCTACAGTGATAACATTAATGAGTGTCCTGCTTTCAAGAAGAGATTATATGGTGAAATTTTTCTTACCGTGAATATCTTTTTTTTTTTTTTTTTTTTTTTTTTTTTTTTTTTTTTTTTTTTTTTAATTATTATCTTTGCTCCAAAAGTGCCTGTAGTGAATTGATCGACAAGTACTGCATTAAGAATGATAGCCATTATGCAGTGTGTGAGGGGGTGGGCAAGAAGAGAGAGAAACTGCAGATCTCTTCCCAGTACTACATTAACACAGAGAGAGAATCTCAGCACAAATTATTCACTGCCTGTTAAAGTACTTCCATGGGCTGAACTAAACAAGGCTGGTTCCTCTTTTGAACAGGCAACCTCGTCGAATATTCAATACCCAGGCGTATACTGATCATTCTGCACTGGTTGCTTTTCTTCATTCCCATTTCTCCCAAGGTCCTCTTTCATCAGATTTTGGGGGTTTATTTCCACGCCATGTTTCCTGAAAGGAGCAGCAAATCCTTGCAACACAGGTAGGTGGGGAATAGATACAATATTGTGGAAGAAGAACAGGAGCCACAAAGGGGATTTCTTTTCACCTCCGGCCTGAAATCAGGTGTTAGAGCTACTGGCATTATGGAAGAAAATGTGAAGAACAGAGGGTTTAAACAGTTTACAATCCTCATCATCAACTTGTTACTCACTTTTGCCTGGCCATCCTGTCTACATTGCTAGGCAGCTGGATTCAAAGTGAGTGTAAAATGCATGCAACACTAGCAGATCCAAAAGAGCTAGGCTGATCTAATCTGAAGGAGAATTTGGACCTTGGTTATTTATTTTTGAGAAAGTTTTGCAGGCACTCAGAAAACAGCTTTTCATTATTATTCTTTCCCAGTGGCTGTGTTTTGCATTTATACAAGCAGGTAAAAATAATAATAAAAAAAATAATAATAAAAAAATCATCCACAAACCACTTGCACAGCAAGAAAAATAGTAGTCCAAGAAGTGCTGGTTGTTTTGGTATTCTTTTTGTTTTCTATTAATAGTTGTACTTTTAACCCTAGTGTCATTATTTAGTCTTTGAAGTAATGGAGGCTAGGGGAGTGGATTGTACATTGAAAAGGTAGCTAGGGAAGTTTGGGGCAAACCCACAGAGAAGAGCAAGTGCTACTGTCTTGATTTTGTGGAAGGATGAATGGTGTCCTGGAATATTAAAAAGCAATCTGAAAGTCATGATATTTGATGGCATAGTAATGGGGAGAGGGGTGGACACTAATGGCGGGATGGCTACATGAATATCAGTCCTCAGTTGGGAATGAATAGTTCAATGAATGACTCCTTAGAGTCCACACTTAGAGAGAAAACATGGAAAATGCAATCCAAGTTTGTATGTCTAAAAGGTAGGGGGGAAAATTCAGGAAACGAGCCTATTTTAAAAGATACTTCAAAACTTATCTCTTTTATGAGTCTGACTGGGGACTGAAATATTGCCAAGTATTTTAAACTCTGTTCTCCAAAGGTCCAGGCAGCAGTAATTTCTATACATCCCAGTCCTGAAGATACTTTCTTCTGCAGAGTCCTGAACAGAAGAATACAAGCAATGATGACTTCAGTTCCCTTGTCTTGCTCCTGCGCCCTTTCTCCAGATACCCTTCTTTTTCCTGGCATCTCTGAAGACCCCAGAATCACCAAAAAGAGTGGTTTTCCCCGCACCTTCCCAGCGCAGATGTCAGTTTCCTTTTCATTTCCTTCTACTTGTTCTGGTTTTAAGCACAGACATTTGTGGAGCCTACATGGTTCTGAGCAGCTTTTCAGTGGGTTTACTCAGTGCTGCTAACATTCAAATAGAGGGACTGGTGGCTTGTAAAACATGTTGCTTCAAGAAGCAGCGAGGATGTTGAAAACGCCAGGCTCATGGTCTTTTATGTGTAAGCTTCACCATAGATAAGTTAATTCAGTGCCTGTCACTTTGTAACAAAATGAATAAACAGACTTCGAAAAGTCATTTCAACTTTTCAAAAGGAAACACGGTTATTTGTCATCTCTCTACACTCCATGCTTTCTCTCTGACCCTTGATTTCACTTGTCAAATACCTGGCAAATGAGCTGTCTTTATACAAAGACCTAGCAAGCTGCCTGCATGCCCTGGTCTCTTGTGTGGAAGAAAAGTTACACAGAAAGTTCAGCTGTGACTGACACATCTGCTTGAGATGGAGTCTGAGGCAGCAACAGACCAAAGTCGGAGCTGGATTTCAGTCTGCTGAATTTTCACAAGCAGTTGGTTTTTGAGATGTTTCCTAAGGTTGACTGATTTTGAAAGAAGTCAGTTACACTTTTGCTCTCATTTACTTCTTTTTTTTTTTCTTTTTTTCCTTTTTTTTTCCTTCCCCCCCCCTCCCCCTCCCCCCCCCCCCCCCCCCCCCCCCCCCCATATTTACTATAAATGTTTTTAAGCATCTGGCTCTTACTTCATAATCTGAAATCTCCTTGGAGCAGATATTATCCTGACAGTTAATTATGTCTGAATTGGCTTTTTGCTTTAGAATGCAATTGTCATCTGATCTAATTTCTGAGGATTTAAATGAAATTATAGGTGCACAACTATGTATGAATGTGTACACACAAATACACACAGACACACATAGGCAAGCAGACACAAAGAGATTAGTGTGGCTGATTATTTGTTTGTTTGTTTGTTTGTTTGTAAGTGTCTTTCAGTCTATTAGAAATTATTGAAAAATCCAGCCAGACTTTTATGGGTATAAGCGCCATTCACACAAGTAAGGTAGGAGGAACTGTTCTTTTGTTCATTAACAAGATCATCTGGGTGTTGGGGTTGTTTTGGGGTTTTAAGTATTTTTCCGGTCTCTCCCCATACTGCTGGCTAGTGCGTATTGTGATTTGAGCTGTTCTTTTGAAGTTCAAAGGAGAAACACTTTGTATCTGACTTAAATATTCACAGACACAAAGTGAAAAGCTGACTTGAGTCAGGACATTAGCCTTATCTACATGGCTTCTGCTCTCCGTGCCCATGAACATGTAAAGAACTGCTACATCGTCCTCAAAAGACAAGAGCCAGATTGGCGTGTCTTCAGTTTTGTTCAGTTCAGTGTGTAATAAATACGATAGACCAAATTCGATAAATCAAAATTTGGAATTTTATTGAGAGACAAAATGACAGTCTCAGACAGCCACAATTAAAAGGACAGCGTCGAGCCCGGGGTCGGCGCTGGGTGAACAACGATAACACACTCTGCCAGTCTGTTATCCCCCAAGTTCACATTTCTGGCTTGCAGCAGTCTCTTTTTATACACTGGATCGCTGGGAGAAACTTGGGATTTCGAGGGTCTTCCCTCCGAGGCATCTTCATTAAACATGCATGTTCCAGTTCTAAGAGTCTGAATAGGTCAGCGGGAAAGGACAATGCCGTTAATGGTCGGATCCAGGTGTGGTGTGGAGATGTTAATTTCAGGAGGGGACGGTCTAGATATTGATCTGATGTAATCATCTGGTTCTCCGGGCTCTTGTCACCGTAAAACACAAAGAAATCACACGCAGACAAGAGATTTCTGCAGAGGTTCTTCTGATCCAGCTTCCAGCTGAAAGGGCGGAGAGAAGAGACCCCTTTGTTTATTCTTTTACTTTTATACATTTGTGGGTCTAGCAGAAGATTGGCTTTTTGGGGTTTCCACCCCTCAGCCTCAGTGGCCAGACCAATTGTCAGTTACAATTGTTTTCAGGTTAGAAATATGCAAACAAAGGACAAAGAATGAAAAACAAAGGATTTGTTTATATTACTTCTGTGGGAAAGGTAGAAAAACTGCTCTAATATTCTACAGTAACTAAAAGATCTGACTCCATTTATGAAAATCAAAAGGCTAATAAAGAAACTCAGAAAAACCAGGGTAACAGGCTCTCATCTCTTTTTTTTTGTTGTCTTTGTTCCTTTTTTAACGATCCCCGGCAGAGGCATGTTTGTGTCTCCCTTTCTGGTAATTCTAATCATGTTTTGTCTCGTGTCCCTACCCTGTCTTTTCAGGCAAGAGAAATTCCTGTACCTTTACCGAGCTACTTTCCTCTGAGTTAACTCTTAGCATACTGGATTAAAACAAAACTTATAGAGATGGTATTACATTTTATATCTTTTTAACATGAATTAACTTTAGGACATATATCACAAGTGGTTAAAACAAGCTCCCATGACTAAGAATCATTGGTTAAAATTGTTGTTTTGAACTTTATTAGAGGAGTCCTCCACCCCATTTGTACGGAGTGGTGTAGCAAACACACTGTAATGCACTGTCTCCTTTTCATTCACTTTCTGACTGCATTCCTCTGCTTAACTAAAGCATTTCTAAATGTTTTATTTTCTCTTTGGACAAAATGTGCGGTTGAACCCCAAATGAACCTCTCATAATTCATCCTTAAAAAAAAAAAAAAAAAGGAAAAAAAAAAAAAGACTGCCATTACATTTTATATTTCAGCCACAGCCCAAAACTTGGCAACCCCACATGTCCTTAAATGTAATCATTCCCTTTCCAAACATGAAGTGGAAATAAGTGCTTCTCTCTTCACTCCAGTGCACTCTCCACTCTAAGGTAATCTTCCTTTTTTCTGTGTGTAGCATTCTGTGGACCTTTGAGAGGAGAGCAGATCTTTGTTTCTTTTACTGCTTCTCACCTATTTTTGGAGAATGACTTCATGAAGGACTGAAAATACTGTAATAATGTTGTTGACTGTAATAAAAGATATGGAGGAGACAGACAGTAGATAGATTTCTGATGCCATTTCACTGTTTGCCCCCAGTTGCTTTCTGGCATTTTTCCATTACCTTGCAGTAATTTAGGAAGCAGAATTACTAGGATGAGGGAAGTTAAAAGCAACACATTCTGAATTTTTCTTTTTAATTAGCCTCAACCCATCTTCCTCAGCTCCCTTTCTCCTCTAGCAGGAAGTAATATGACAGTTATTAGACAGCTGTGTAACCAGCTGGTCAGAGATCTCCAGGCTACTGATTGATCTGGTAAGATCTACGGGAAAGTCAGTTCACTGTATCCTAATGTGCAGACAAGGCATCTGCCAGGCCTGCCCACAATTCCGAATGCATGGAAAGGGAGCTATTGACCTGTCATTCTTAGGAAACCAAAATATCCAGAGAACGGGGCTTTACAACAGCTCTAAAAGAAAGCATTCTCTCTCCATCTCATTTCTAAAACACCTCTCAGTTTAGTATTTTAATTACAGTCTAAATACTCTCCTAGTACTGTTAGAAGGCATCAGTTCACTCAATGCAGGAGTCTGGTCCTTACACAGCGCTACCAAAAAAAAAAAAAAAAAAAAAAGAGTGTGCAAACAAGATGATTTTGTGGATTTCCCTTTGTAACCTTCAGCTCCATGGCTGTCATTTGTCTCCCACTGGGGGAGAGTGCAGGGAGCCTTGGGCAGAGCCACTGGAAAACTGGCAACAAAAAGGAAGTGGTATGGCCCATAGGAACCCCCTGAGGAAATGCTGAGGAGGAATCTAATTTGCTAAGTGACAGAAAATCATACAGAAGGCAGATGAGCAGAAAGAGCATGCTGGGGGATATATCAGAGGATGGCTGAGGGAGTCGATGACTCTCTGCCT
Source organism: Hirundo rustica (assembly GCF_015227805.2). Taxonomy (NCBI): domain Eukaryota; kingdom Metazoa; phylum Chordata; class Aves; order Passeriformes; family Hirundinidae; genus Hirundo; species Hirundo rustica. Next base: position 29,959,879 of record NC_053452.1, read on the forward strand.
CATTAGATGCTTACTGTTAAATTTTCGAGCATGATGGGTGGTAGATGAAGGGAGTACAGTCAAGTGGTGAACACGTGCTGCTGAACCTCCTCAGTGTCACACTGAGCACAGATGCCTGGCGTCTGGCATGTGAGCTCAGTCCTCCAGTGGGTGCTGGGGAGAGGAAAGTAGGCTGGTAGATAATTAACTGCAAATGCAGCAGACAACTGTTCTTTTATTCATTTTTTGCTCTTTTTAGAATATACTTGTAGATACTCATTCGGTGCCTCAAGCACCTTAACAATCACTTACAAGTCACAGGCTAAATAAGGGGTGTACCTGTGAATAGATCCACTGCTGCTCAGTGTAGCTGTAGAGAAAGAAGAAAATTGATAGCTTGCATGGAACGATAACAAAAACAGGAGTCTGACACACCATGTGGGTACAGGTTCCCTGAGAGACAGCATCAGCATCTGATAGGGAGAGAGGGAGGGTTTAATAAGCTTAAAAGGTCTGAAAGCAGTGATGGCTGTGTAGGTTAAAACCATCGCCTTTAGCTTCACCTGGGAGTTTAGCAGAAGTCAGAGAAATGGAGAGAGTGAGGTCTAAACTGCTCCCAGTGTGCAGCCTGTCAGGCTGCAACATGCTGTGCTGGCTTCAGGCTGAATATTTTGGAGGTGTACCTGCACAGGGAGCACATTAAAGTAATCTAATCCTCTGTTCTGTGTACTTGTGGCACTGTCTCTGCAGGCAGGAACTGCCTGCATTGTGCTGGGTGTAGATGGAAATAAAGGTCCCCATACTGTAGCCTTCCCCACAAGACTAGATGGCCGCTGAAGGTAAAAGAAGAGTCTTGACTCTCTGACTTCGGGATGGATATTTCTGCTTTTATTCTTTTGTCCTGCTCATCTTTTGAGACCTTTCCCAATGGAGAGCTGATGCCAGAGAGTGCTGGCCTCTCCCCCACTGTGGCTTTTTCCCCCAGGGGGCAGGGCCCAGAGGCGAGACGCAGAGGCATCACCCGATCAGTGATAAAACAGGATTAGGTTACATCTCAGTGGGGGGGATGGGCACTGCTGGGCAGGGACAGATAGAAAAGAACATTACAAATATAAACCCAATTAATGCATTACAACACCATACGGTGGCTGTCTGGCGCGGAGGACAAGCCCTGTTTCGGGCAGTGTCCCCAGCCTGCACCCTTGTTTCACTGGCAGTTGTGTCGCACTGCCTGCTGCCCCCCACACCTTTCACATGTCAGTGGGACAGTGAGTGCCTCGTGCTCTGGAGCTAGGGTGGCCAATCCCCGAGGTTAATTTATCTCCTCCAAACGGTGAGCAACCTTTTTCCTCAAGTCATGTCCCAACTCGGATCCTAGTTACTCTGTTGCAGTAAATAAGGGAAAACAAGGGAACCTCGGACGCGTGCTTCAGACCATCGGCAGGATGGAGCAGCCCCAGACCATCTGTTACTCTCCATTGACTTCAGTGAGGGCTTTGGGTTTTACTTCTTATTCATAGTAAGCCTGAATCTGAAATTTTTGCCAGCCATTCAAATGTTTCCATTCTGAAAAATGTCCACTTGTTGCAGTTTTTTACATTTTTGTAGCCATTTAATGGTGGCTCCTGGGCATTCACAGCGGGACCTTGGGATGATGAATTCAGTGCCAATCGTGATTATGCACAGGTGGTAATAGCAAAAAAGCAGTCAGCTTTAAAACCTTTCCTCTATACTCTTTATTCCTTTCTCCTTCTCTGCCCACCTTTTGTTTGACTTCAGCATGAGGAGGTGCGCAAAATTGGAAGTGGATTAACATGGTAGATTTTGTAAGGTTTATTGCTGGGTTTATATTTTGTTCTCACTTGCAGGGGGTTTGTGCTCACAGGTAACCTGAAGCACCATATGTAATGGCTTCCTGAAGTGGTTCTTTGGCTCAGATGCTCTCTGTCTCTTAAGATTAGCATGGGACCGTATTATTTGATGTTTCTGCGTCGGTAGTGATATACAGTCACCTCCAGAGCCTGTTTTTGTTTTGTTTCTTAGAATCCACAATCTTAAAAGACTTCCTCTTTGCTTCTTCTGGCTCTTTATCCTTTTGTGCTGCATATCCCGAAGCTGCAAGTAAATATTAGACCCCCAGGATAAGAAAAAGCCCTGCAGAAAACATAGAAGTTAAACCTCTCCAGAGGTTCTCATAGACATGTCTATAAGAATTTTTGGCTCACTTGTGGATTCTGGAGCTCGTTGTTAGGAGATAAACCGGTACACCAGATAACTCGGTATGTCTGCATGTCATGATTATATGGTCATCTGTTTCTATTTACACACCTATAGATGGAGCTGGAAGGACCATCTGCAGCAAACAATTTATTTGATGGATTAGGAACTCTTTTTAGTGTGTGTTTACAGACAGGCTTTTCTCGTTGTTTGAAATGATCAAATCAATGGCTGGTGTGCAGATGTTTCAGCAGCATATTTCTCACTAGCTAGTTCCTGTTTGGTGAATGATCACTGCAGTCACATTGTGTTTTTACTGCATGCGATGTGTTTCATCCCAAGCAATGGTTGTGATGGCAGGTCCCACAGAAACAGCACATTCATGTGATACTCCAGCTTTCACATGGGCACAAGTGTTCTTCTGTTAATGTTCAAGAAGATCAAATACAATGAATCACTAAAAGGACATTTGAAAATCTTTGCTATGTTGTAAATTGCCAAAATAATTATAGACAGATTTCAGGTCTACCTAAACACTCTGATGATTTGGGTCAAATTAGTGATTAAAAAGACAAGAACGGAAAAAATAAGATGCTTAATTTTTTTAATTTTCTAATTGTTTTCCTTTTCACTCCAAACACTATATGTAATTTTTAGAGAAGTCTAAAATAATTAAAACTATTGGAAAAAGAAAATACTAATCAACAAATGCAAAAATTTTGCACTGAAATTAAAGAGGCGTTTGCAGCATAATCAAGGTAAAACTCTGAGGATTATACTTTAAATTGGCCTAAACCCCTAAGGAATTACTTAATTTTATTGGTTTTTCTTCTATTTCTTTTGTTAAGTAACCAAATTCTGCAGAGTGTGTGTGTATGTGTCTGTCTGTGTGTGTAATCCTTTGCTCTAATCTGGAATGTCTGGATGGTCAGTGCCTTTCTCATCATTAAAATAGGCTATTTCTACTCAGCAAACTCTTTACATTCATTTTCAGATTAGTTCGCCAAAGTGGTGTTGTAGAAAAACTGGCAGCATGCACTTTAATCCACTCTGGGGAAATTCTGCCTACTGGAAGGCACCACGGAAGAAGCAGGGTATGTGTTACAGAGCAGAATGGACAGTCTTAAAAGTAAGAGCTTAAAATCAGGTTCCAAAACCTGTTCATTGAGAATTAAATACACTTCTAGGTTTTGACAAAAACTGAGCAAACAAAAACTTCATCTAGAGTTTGGTCAGACCAAAAGACTTTTAGCTATGTTTCTGCACCCGTAGGCTCTGTCAGGTACGTGGGACAGATGTAGAAAAAAGTGAGAGTAGGGTCACAGCCTCACTGCTTCAGGGACTTCTTGGGCAAACAGGGTGTTTTGTGTTTCACTACCTGTTAGGAATCTGATTGCTTGGCTTTATATTTATACAGATCTCATCCTCCATACATTGGGCTACTAGGAAAAACACACAAATGTCGCAGGTTTTAAATAAAGCAAAGGATATGACTCAGAGTTGTTATCCCAAGTGGATCTAGCCTAGAGGAGAAGAAAAAATAACATTTGTGAGCTCATGTTCTCTAATCCTTTTCTACACCATTTGCATCTGTCTTGTAATCAACAGAGAGATTCCTTAGACCAGTTGTGATCAGTATGTGTAAACCATGGATCAATCAATCATCAAAATGTCAAATATCTGTGACCTTCCCATGGATATGTTGCAGAATCTTTAAACCCTGCTAGACTTTTTATCTGAATGCTTCCTGAATGTGGACTCTCCAAAGTACTCCAGCCCCCTCTCGAAATGAGATCCAGTGTTACATGCCTTTGAGTGGAGTGGCTGCTGGCAGCCAGAAATATAACCCCCTGAGACATGTCTGTGTGTGACCGGAAGATGACAGAACTGCTGTAGTGCCCAGGTTGAGCTCCTTTGAAAAAATGGCTTTTTACATCAATTTTAGAAGGTGCTTTGAATTATTGAATAGTTTTGGATCCTCTAGTTGACTGTGCACCTAGATTGTGTTTTTTTTCTCTTAAACTCATTCTCACATCCCATAAATTACTACTCTTCATACAAATCAGAGATTTTATGTTTATGAGAGATACTAATTTTTAAACATCTCTGTTCATACAATGGCCAGAACTTGCAGTCTGTGAATGATGTTATTCAGCCCTTTTCAGTTTGCCTGTCAAAGGTTGTCAGGTTAAGTATGGTAAGATAATAGGGTTTTGCTCTATGCCACAACCATAGATTTTGCATTGACACGTGACTATCTTCTCAAGGGATGCAAAAAGACAGGAATAGTAAGTCTGGGAGACAGGATGTAAAGTGGAAAAGTAAAAATAATCTTTCAGGTAGATTGCCTTAGAATAGTTTGTTCATGTTTCCTGGTTTTATAAGACATATGGAAATGAGATTCCAGGGGGTGTCAGGAAGTGAGCTATGGTTAAGGTCACTCTCAGACTCAGCCTACAGAGTAGATGGAGCCATTGCATTCCTTCTATTCACAGAGCCGAGGATGGGAAAAGGTTTCTTTTTAAAAGAGCAGAGTGAAAAATCCCTTGTCTTGGGTATGGATTTCTGGATGTATACTTGTCAGTGGTAACAACTACAAAATCTACAGTCATGCAATCGCCTTTCTGCTTTCTGAATGGTGAACAGCAACACAAAATGTGCATCTTCTACTCTAAATGAACCAAATTCAATGCTTTCATTCACAAATATAATTGCATATCCTTACAAATGACTCTATTCTGTGTGTTCAAACTGTTGTGATGATAGCAACAACTGAAAATGTTTATGGATGCTCTAATTGGAGCAAGCCAAAGAAAACTGTTTTTACACAGGCTGTGCTTGTAAAGATGGGTTTTCTGCATGCAGTGTTATGCATGGTGCAGTCTTACTGCCTCACTCAATCTCTCTCTCTCTCTGTATTTTCATCACTCAGGTTAGGAGTGCCATGCACAAATTACCATGACAAGCATGTGTATATATTGTATAAACAAAAATTGCAGCTTTGTGAAAACAGCACTCTTTTGGTGCCTCAGAGCCCCTGCAATCACAGGGCATATGTCAAGTGTATCAACACATCTGGAAGCATAATCTTTCTTTCCTTAAAGGAGCGGAATGTCGCTCATTTTTAATAGGGCCCTCAGGGCAATAAAGGTTAACTGCACACAAGCACGGCAGCTATTAGAAGGACCTGCTAAAACCTCAAACCCCTCAGTTAGATTAACTGTTCAGAGGTTTGAAACAGACCGATGCAATCCTGTTCTTGTACAATCTATAAAGCCTGAGTGGGAGGACTGGTTAAAGCACTGACGCTGTGACAATGCAGAGTAACTCAAGGGTTTATATCCAGATTGGAGATTATCTAAATCATTACCTGTGAAAGTGGCAATGCCATCTTATGCTACAGCAACCCCAGTCCCTGGGCTATGGAGCCTGGAGGACCAATAGTCAGTTTTCCCAATATATTTCCCAGGCATGGTTTTCTTTTCCCTCTAAAACAGCTTGTGCATATTTCTCTTTCCAAATGTGTAAGTCTGCACAGTCCTACTCATATGGACACCTTCTTGTGGCTTAATGGCCCCTGTGCACAAAGCAATTCTTAGCAGCTGTGCTGTTAAAGGCAGGCTTTGTCAGAAGCCATTTCTACCCTGTGTTATCCTACGGCTTGTTTCCAAAAGCTGAGGTAATTATGTGCGCTGCTTAAAACGTATTTTTGTGCTTGTGCACAAAAGAGAGCAGGAAAAGCAACAGGATGAATTTTAATATGTCACTGCTCTGAGGGAATGGTGAACTCCCATGGTCTCCACTGGGGACACAAATTCTCTTCAGATGCTGGTGTAAACTATTCCCACTATAAATGAGAGGGTGTGGTGTGTTAAAGCACAACAGTTTGAGCTCTAGTTTGACAGTCTAATTTCCCATATTTCCCTGTCTGAAAGCATTTACTAGAATTTTGCCCAAAGGATCCCATTTTTAATTCAGTCTTAGAATTTGGTCCAGCTCAGTCCCTTTTCTTTGGCTGTGTTTTGACTCACAAACCTCTCACTGTAAGACTTTCAGAACTTTTCCATTAAACTGAGCAAACTAAACTGGCTGATCCCAACTGACAAGGTGCTCTGACTTGTAGTATTTCTTTTTACTGATATATGTACTTTGGCTTTCTGTGCAGAATGTTAACCACATAGATATTGCTAGCCTGGCTAAAGCTAATATGCAAGGAAAAAAAAATCTTCAGTCATATCCTACATAAGACTCCAGTATTTTCTTCTTTTTCAGAGCAAATGATTGGAAGACATAAATGAATTTTATTATTGTCCCATCAGGATGGGTTCTTGTTACATCTATCTGTTATACTTTTCATGTCCTACCTTCCCAATGTCAGTATCTGATCATCACAGAATCATTCAGAAGTTAAACCTGGCAATGGCAGTCTTATGCAAATACTGCCATTAGCTGAGAATCAGGTATCCCTAGAGGAGCATTCAAACTGGTAGCCCGGCCAGGAGGGGAATTCAGGTCTTGGTTACTATCCCTAGGACACTGAACCCCATTGCTTTAGGTGAGGACCCACTGGACTAATCCTTGCCAGTTTCACCCATTAAAACCCACAATCTTGTTAAGCGGGACCTCAAACCGAGTGATAAATCTTACTTCAATTGGAACTAATTCCATCTGAAGATACCCCCAGTGTTGTGTAGAGGCTGGTGCTCTGTGCCAGGAGCATAGAAGTGGTCAGGCTGATGTGAGCTTCTAATCACAGGCCTCAGCTTATAACAGGTGAAAATAGTAGCTGAATCCAATCTGGAAGCCTGATAGTAATGGGTATGATGAAGGAAAAGTGGTTTCTGCAGGCAAGACACTGGCTTGATCAGCCCATGCTTTGATTGGCCAGGACCCCATTCTGAAAATTCTGCTAGGCATGCCCCAGATCCACAGATCTCCAACAAGGCTTGTTAGCTGAAGCCTGGCTCTGCTCTCATTGCAGACAGGTTCATATATAGGTCAAGGATTTACCTCACATTAGTGGCAAAATAAACTTATGCTGCCTGCAAAATATAAAAATATAACCCAACTTGAGCTCTTTTCAATAAGGTTAATAATGGACTAATTATATGACTGCATAAAGTGTCAAAGAAAAATAGATTTTCACATGCTTGCAGTAATCCCGACACGTGAACTTTGAAAAGGAGCCTCCAACTTCTCTAGGAAATTTGGACAGACACACAAATGGAGAGGCTGAACTCCCTCTGGGTTTAATCACTAGCACCATGCAGTCACCCTTCCATGAACAGAGGGTTTAGAGAAACAAAAAGAATGCTCTGCAAAAGGAACATTTACTTCTGATTAGACAGTTTCATGTGAATTTCTTTATCAATGCCCTGGGCTGAATCAACAGGCACTAGTCTTGACTCCTGCAGAGGCATTTTTATTATTCCAATCTCCTCTTACTAATATCAGTCTTTTGTGTTATAGCATTTCATTTTGGATGTTTTGTTTCTGAAAAATAAAATGGATTCAAAGATGATGGAAAGGTTTCAAACCCAGAGGCAGTAGGTCTAAGATTCTGCTGTTCTTTCTGAAGCTCAGTGTAACACACTAAAGCATTAAAAACCAAAGTGACTTTACTGCTATTGATGTCAGTGCTGCTGGTTTTAATTACAATTTTGCTACGGGTTTTTTATTTTTTATTTATACAGGCCGTACAGATGATGAGTCTCGTAACAAGAAATGTTTGCTTCATCCTTATCCACAGATCCTAGATCACTGAGTGCTTTCATTATAGGAGGATTTTTACCATTAAATAGTTCTTAATGCCTTGAGCATTTTGCTAAAATGCTGTACTGGAATACAATGAGAAGACAGCATTTTTAGCCCTACGTAAACAGATAATTGTTGCTTATGTAAGGGGAAGAAAGGAATCTGGTCTTCAGCATTCCTTTTTTTTAGCACAAACCCACTCAGTGACTAGTGACTACTGAGTCACTAGTGGGAATTTTCTATCTTGTTCTGATTTGAAGTACTAGCAATGGAAGAATATTTAAGTGGACCTTCAGCTGACCCTTTCTTATAAAGTGTTTCATTTTATTTTGCAATCTTCCAGTGACCATCAAATGCACAGGTTTTTGCCCCTGGTTCAGCAGTTCTTAGACCAGCTGGACTGAGCAAAGAGAGAGAATGCAATTACTTGCATTTTAAATAAAATAATAGGATGAAAAATATTGTTAGAGTTTCTGTAATTGCTAGTGTGGGACAAATAGTTTGTAATCGCTTGTGACTAGGGGTTCAAAGCTAAGTCAATCAGCAGCATGCAGCTTTTGAAGGACAATAAAGCAGCACGTGGTGGCTGCAAAGCCTGCTCAAGGTCCTCAGGGTGCCAGTCACAATCTGTTGATGGCTAGGAAGTGTTTTGAATTTCAAGTCTACTGGCAAGTTGTGAGTAACTTAGAAAAATTATGGATCCCTGTCGCTGTTTTACAGCCTTCACACAAACGGAATGTTCAGAGTAGACTGATGTTAATTCACTTTGAAATAGCTAAAGTCCTTACAGATTTTCTAGGAAGTGCTGATTATTAAATCTTCCCTCTGTGACTCTGTTCTTGTGGTGTTGCAAATATGAATTGAGTTCAGTTGTGGCTGAGAACTGCTCCAGCCTGAAAAATTGTCCCTAGGACTCGATTCATTAGAAGGGTAAAGAGAAAATCACATTTTGATGGAAAAGAAGTTTTTAAACCTGAGACCTCTGACCTAAATAAATACGTTAGCTGAGCTAAAAAGGCACCCTCTGTTACGCAAGATTTTATCGTGTTCATCAGACTGGAAGTGTGGCCCAGATGCCATCAGAGGGAGACACAGCACCACGCTGAGGAGGAGTAAGATGTTTGGCTTTTTAAAGTAGAAAGCCTTACGTGTATTGGCAAACCTGCCCTGTGCAAGAGGTGAATCTGCCTGAGAAAGGTTAGTTCTGTTCCAAGGGAACTTCCCTTCTGCACGGGGCCTGAGGTGCTAATCTCATTCAGTTTCATGCACCACCAGAGACCATGATCAATGGATGTTCAGGGTATAGTTACACCATTCATTTCCATTTAGTCAGACCTAGCCTGGCACCTGAATAGCTCTACTTTATGCTGTGTACACATATTTTCAGTAGTTACATACCCAAGGTCATGGGAGATCATCTTTGCTCTTCCTGATGAGTAAATAAAGCCTCAACAGTATAATACACAAAAAGGACAAAAAGATGAGAGAAATGTATACATTTTTCTTTAGTCTGAGGTTTTTCCATCTCTCTGCACTTGCTTCAGGCTGTCCACATGAAAGGAGGGCATCCACAGGAAGAAAAGTTGCACAGTGTGAAATCAGATGCTTAAGGATGCAGGAACAGTTTTTGCACAGAGAGGATAGAAAATATATTTTTTCTTGGTATTGCAAAAATATTCATTCTAGTGCAGGAATATCAGCATAAAATGAGCACTGAAAACTTTCAACCATAACCGAGAATTGGACACTTCTCCAACTTCTTCCAGTAGCTGACATTTATTTGTTTAAATGGGATAGGTCATGCTTGTGTATTTTTTTGCCTCTACATCTATGTTTTTGGATTCTCAATGAAATGAAGAGCAGAAGCAGAGCAAAAGACACATAAGTGCTGTTCTTGGACTATTTTTGGCTTGAACTGAAGCAGCAGGTGGTTTGCGTCAGTCAAGGCAGCCCGCTTAAGCACTGAGGAAATGCTCAGACTTTTAACTGCTTTTGGAACCAAACCTTGAATTTTCTGAGTTCACGCATCATCATATCCATCTGCCATATTGTTAACCTTTTGGAATCAGTGCTTGTAAATTTATGCAGGGAGATAGTTGTGTTCCATATTTATAAAAGGCTCATTTAACTAACTTTCAGGGAGACTCCCTACGTAATTCTTGTGAAAGAAAATCATTAGAGAGACATTTATGTCTGTCATTAAAATGTGAGTCTGACTGATCAGTTTACAAGTAAGGAGACACTCAATCAGCTTCATTGCAGTAAAAAAATCATATAAAGTCCGAGTCCTTTAAGGAGCATATCTTGTGTTTACTGAAGGTAACAGCACCTTCTAAAGAACTGATACTTTGCAGTTGTTTTGGCCAGCTGTGGAAAATGCATCTCTCCTAGGCCTTTAGACTGTCAAAAATACACAGCAATTTTCTGTGTGGTTATTCCCATGCTAAAAATGTGAAATGACTATTAATTTATTGACCCATGCTCACCTTAAACAGGAGAGGGTCTTTTTAAAAATAAACCAAAGCAAGTCAAATATGCTTGTGTTGTTTTGATAAGGGTGTAGGCTTTGCTATTTTCCCTTAGTTCCTTAAGATTACAAGGAATGCTTTCAATGGACATTTTTTAAAGGTTAAAAAATGTCCATTGAAAGCATTCCATGTAATCTATTCGGCTGAGTAAAGTATGTTTCATGACAGTATGTGTGGGAATCCCATAACCAGGTAATAGAAAAGAATATACTGATCCTTCTGCCACTAATCACATATTTTGAAGTTAAATGATTATTGGCCTCACATTTCTCATCTATGGCAATATTCAGGTCCAAACACAGGTCTCCTTCTATGATAGCTGAATATAGAACATATTGTTCAGCTATGGATACAGGAGAAACATTGAAATGTGATATGATGTGGTTAGCTTTGAAGCCAGGCAAGTATTTTTATTTTCCATGTTTGGTGTACCAGACTTTGTCAGCTTTAAGAATTTGTCATCTGCCAAGACAACTGTCATTTTGTGTGGAAAATCTCAAGGAGTTTGTGATAGAAAACACACGTGGGTCACATATTTGCTACTGTATTTTACCTCAGATCTTTACCTCATTATTATTTTCCAGTGATCCAAACAAAAGACATTTGGCTTGGGGGTATGAATTATTCTCTGTGGGTAGCAACCATTAACGCTAATGAAACTTAGTGATCAATCTCCGTTTGAAGAATGTTGTGGGTGTCACTCACACATCCTACGCATCACTCTGCACTGTATTCCTACAGCTCCAAGCAATCTCATTGGGCTTCAGACCCACTGTGCCAGACCCTGCGCAGACACTGCAGAAGAGTCACTCTTACCCTAAAAGCTTCCTTGCTCTAGAAATCATCTGCTTATGAAAGATGTAGTACCTCCAACATAACCAAATAAAGGCACTTCTGTCATTCTTTGCAGCACCCCACATCCCAGAATAGCAATGGAAGCAGAATCGCTAATGCAAGTCCCACATAGACAAAAGCATCAATATATTCAGGATGTTATTAGCTCTGATGCTGTTGTTGTGATTATTCTTCCTGAGTTCAGCTGGAATAAAGTCCTATTTAGGTTTTAAGTTCCAACGCAAAGTGTTTTCTGTGTCATTAATCTGAGAGGAAATGGATTTTTCATTTAGTAGAGTCCAGAGATAAAACTCTATTTTGGCAGCTCAGAGAAAATAAAAAGGAGAAAGATGCTGCTCTGATTCCTGCATCTTTGTATACTTTTCCTGGTGTTATATTTTCCTGGTGTTATACATCTAGCACTTTGTAAAAGGAGCGCTTTTCAAAAAACCAAGTCACTATGCAGGCTTGACAATCTCTCCTCCTTTATTCCCAAAAAGCGTGCTTGTCTTTTCCTCTTGCTTTTCTTCCCCTCATCCCTTATGCCAGGCAAACAGAACCCTCAGTGTTCAGTGCATTTTTCTGTCAAGGTTTTAGGTGGGATTAAAAGCACATCATTGTGACACAAATGTCTTGTTCCTCAAAACCTGATGGAAATAAAATGCTGGTTCTTACCATTTCACATCAAGAGATTTTGGTTATCTTAAAGCTTAAATCTGCAATGACAACATGCATTTGGATTTGTCCAGTGTTTCTAGAAGTAGAATTGGATTGATTTTTATCTTTTTGCAAAGAAGTAGTTGAAATTCAGATACAGGGTTTAATTTCCTTTGAAGAGATAATGCTAACCACAACACATGCATTTAATAAGTTAGCTTAAAATCTGTCTTTAAAAAGAATAATGTGTATTTTTTCATTTTAAAGAATACCCTGTATATTTTCATTGTAAAGTAATGAAACAGTGTATAATAGGGTCACTATACATTATGCTCTACTAATGTAAGAAACTATCACATCCTAACAACATGAAAAAACAGAGACTCAAAGAAGAAAATGAAGAAAAAATATCCCCTTCAAATCACCAGACTGTTTTTCTCCACGGCTGTGGATATTTTTCCTGTTGTGATCTCTCCTCTCCTCTCCTCGCCTCTCCCTCCTCTCCCTCCTCTCCTCTCCTCTCCTCTCCTCTCCTCTCCTCTCCTCTCCTCTCCTCTCCTCTCCTCTCCTCTCCTCTCCTCTCCTCTCCTCTCCTCATCCTCTCCTCTCCGCTCCTCTCCTCATCCTCTCCTCTCCTCTCCTCTCCTCTCCTCTCCTCTCCTCATCTCCTCCTCGTCCTCTCCTTCCTCTCCTTCTCCTCTCCTCTCCTCGTCGCTCTCCTCCTCCTCCTCCTCTCCTCCTCCTCTCTCCTCGTCCTCTCCTCTCCTCTCCTCTCCTCTCCTCTCCTCTCCTCTGGCCTCTCCTCTCCATCTCCTCTCCTCTCCTCTCCCTACGCCCCTCCCTCCCACTCGCCTCCCCTCCCCTCCCCTCCCCATCCCCTCCTCTTCCCTCCCCTCCCCTCCCCTCCCCTCCCCATCCCATCCCCTCCCCTTCCCACTCCCCTCCCCTCCCCTCCCCTCCCCCTCCCCTCCCCTCCCCCTCCCCTCCCCTCCCCTCCCCTCCCCTCCCCTCCCCTCCCCTCCCCTCCCCTCCCTCCCTCCCCTCTTTTGCAATTTAGTGGTTTTATGCATGATGAGCTTAACAAAGCCACTTCCATTTCTGTATATGACCTGTTTAATTTCCTGTTTCCTGTGCATTTAATAACATTAATAACAGTATATCTTAAAAAGATGAATTTACATTAAGCAATAGAGTGATATAATTACCAGTTACAAATTCACCTCTGCTTTCTATGAGGGTTTCTTACCTTTTGTGGCATGATAAAAATCTTCCTAATTTCTCATCTTTTCTCTACATTTATGTAACTTTTGCTTCCCATATAAAACTTTATTCCCTGCCATTTCTCCTTCCTCCAGGCACACACATACTGAGTATGGGAATAAATTTGGAAACAACAGGCTGGCTGCATGGACATTATCCCCCTTGAGATTTTCTTTGATGTGAGGCTCTGTGACATACTTTCATTGACTGATACAACAACAGCAAACCAAACCAAACCAAACCAACCAACCAACAAACAAACAAAACCCACCAAAAGAAACAACCAACCAAACAAACAAAAGAACCAAACAAAACCCACCCAATCGCCCAACCTCAACACAGTTCATAGAGTAAATCAAACATTGCACTGCTGGTTCTTGAAGTAATACCTCCTTGGGATCCCATGAAGAATTTAATTTGTCAGTCCTGTTAAAAGGGTGCTGTTGTGCTGTAACTGAGGACAAGGATCTGTCAAGTATTGGTTCTACATTCTCAATACAAGATTCCTGTAATTAAAAGCTCAGCATCCATACCTAATCCCTAACTTCCTCACTTCGAACTGCAGTTAACCTTAGTTGTCCTGTTTGCCTTGTCTAATAGGTGAGCTCTGCTCAGGAGACAGAAGGTGTTTTCAAACCCTTGCAGGTCAGCCTAAGACCACTGTAAACCACTGGGGAGCTGGTGGTTTCACCTTTAACCCCCCTTCCTGTTTCCAGGGTGAGGCATGAGCAACAGCTCCTGGAATTTTGGGTGCATGTCATGGGGCAACCCTCACACCCTCTCCTACTCTCTGTTCTCTGGAGCACTCCCACATGACAGCCTCAAATGGCTGCTTTTAGCTGCTGCCTGTGGGAAGAGCAACAAGGGAGCAAGGCAGCTTATAGAGATGGGGGAAGCATAGGCAGCATGTTCTGGCTTTTGAACAAAGACTCCTAATGAGAAAGAAAATGATAAATATTGGAGTCCGTGGTTTTTTCGTTACACTCACTTGTGCTTTACACCCAGGGAACATTTTTCTCTTGGTATAAAGTGCTGATTCAGGTTGGAGAAACAAACATCTGACAGCCTCATTTGGCTAAGATAAAGTATACAGAAATTCATTTCACATATCGTTGCTCTGTGTTCAAACTAAGCAACAACACCCTCTTTTGGCCTAATCTGTTTGTTCTTGTTGGACTTGGCAGTGAGACAAACCCCAGCATGGCAAAAGACACAGGCCCAAACCAAGCAGGTCCACGAACATGCTTGAACAGCAGGTTGTGTTTGCTTCTGCAAATCCCTTCTTTCTATTTTTTCTCTCTTCATTTTTCATCCTTTTCCTGTCATTTGCATTCAGAGTAGGCTGACCCCTCCTTCTCCATCATGCTACATCTGTGTAAGAGCAGGAGCAAACATAGAAACTCAGCAGGGTCCAGTGGGTTTCAGCTCTTCTGCCTGTGGCTTGCAGCAACCAAAAAGCTCCATCTTAATTGCAACACTCACAGTGCCAGTGTATGCCTGGCCCCTTTGAGAGAGTGCCACACAAAGAGACCCTTGAGCATGCAGAGAGTGGAAGGGTCTGTGCAAATCGAAGCACTGGGCTCCACCAAACCAGGATTGACCGTGACTGGTCTGATTTAGGCAGGTATTGAGTACATTTCCTACGAGGCAGAGAATTCCTGTTGAACTCTTCAAAGAGGTTCCAAAGTTTCTCAGTAGAGTGCAAGTTTATTTATTTTTTTAGCCAGAGAAGAAGACATAATGTAATTCTCAAGAAATTGCAGCCCATTTTTACTGACTTTTGCCCTCAGAAATATCTGTCTCAGAATTTGAGTGAGGGAGGGCTGATTATCATCCTGGGAAATCTTGATGAGATTGATCATGTTTAGGAAAAGTAACTGGCAACTAAAACAGAGCATAAAAAAATGAAGATTTCCAGTAAGGTTTCGCTGAGTTATACAGATCACAGATAAAGTGAATGCAGAATTGTTATCCACTAAGCCCTGCAAGAATGGAACTAAAGAGCACTTGATAAAAACTAATAGGGTGATGGCTTGAAGCATGTAAAGAAAGCAGCTCTTTGCACAGTGGATAGGGAACCTTTGGATGTTGCTGGCCCAGAAGCCTGCAGAGGCAGACACCATCATCAGGTTTAAAATGGGATTAGACAAATTTTCAGACAACAGAGCTGTAAATGGACACTAAATTTTACAGGCAAAATGTACAATCTAACATCCCAATCCAACAAAGGTGAATGCTGTGGAAACACAAGGGGACGAAGGGAAATGTCCAGGCCTATGTGCTTTCCCAGGACAGTCTCTCCCCTCAACCCAGCTGGGAGCAAGCTGCTGGGTTGAAGGTACCACTGCTGTGGCCCCAAAGGGTTGTTCCTCTTCTCTAATAGTAGGCAGATCTTGGGAATAAAAAGTACAATTAGCTATATATTTGTCTACATAAGTACAAAATTTTATTCACTATATTTTACATCACTAATCAACTTTTGTCTAGGCTGAAATGCAAAACACGTTAAAAACAATCTCCACTATGTTAATGGATATTTTGGAACAGCTTTTTACTCCAGTGTGTGTTATTATTTTCCTTTTCAGAAAAATAAAATTATGTCTTTAATTTAATTTATTTGACATTTTGGGTTTAGCAATTAAGAGCTTTATGAAAAACCATAATGCTCATCTAGCAGAGGAACTTAATCACAGTTCTGTTAGGCTTTCTTTAAAAAAATAACCCCCCTGTTAAATAGATTACTGCTTTTTTAATTAGATGGTTTAATTACAGCTTGTTAATGGAAATATTACATAAATAGCTCTCAAAACCACACATGCCCATGCATTATCAGAAAAGAGAGAAGTTGCAGGTGTCCCTAAAGGAATAACTTTCAATATGGATGAATGGAAAGAGAATAACTAGCCAGAACAAAAGTGTTCCTGAATGGTGCAATGGCATCTTCATGCAAGCAGCAGCAGCATTTGGGGGGTGCTAACCCTGCAGAAAGTTACCCACTTTAAAAAACTAGCTGTCAGTGTTTAAATTCCAGGACTTTCTGTGTGTTCTCTCTATGCTAATGTAAATCTTCAACTGTAATTATGGATCATTTTACATATTAGTCCATCTAGCTGTGCTGTAGAGTCACATACAGCTTTAATGTTGAAGTTTCGAGATCAGCATTTTAAGGCCTGTCTCTATTTTACTATATGCTCCTCAAGTCACAACTAGTACCATTAAAATGGGGGAAATAAATGATACTGAAATAAAATGTATTCGTACTCCTACAGAGCTTCGAAGATTCCAGCTAAAAGACTGAGCTGTTACATAAGTGCTGTTATACACACACATATGTAGTATTCTCATGTGTTTACGCAGGTGTATGAATGGACACACATTGTGCTCTGTACGTGTGCATTTGAATAAATATTTATTGGGCAGAACACCTGTTGCTCCCTGTTTGACCTTTGAATGCCAACCATGAAGAATCAGAAAAGTGCCAGATGCTTAAAGGACCGTGGACCAGAATTTTGAGGTACTCTAAACAGGAGTAAAACAAAATATAACCTCCAGTTCTTTGTCACTTTGGTAATCCAGGCTGTGTAGGCAGATACACCCCTGCTTGGACAGGTGCGTGTAAATGCAAGCTCGGAGAAATGTGAGCACATTCACATCCAGGTGTCTGTGCCTCTATTTGCAAGTGTCCGCTCATCTTTATTTACCAAGGAAATACGCAGTGCACCCACAAACTCTACTATAGCTGTGACTGAAAACATATCACAATCTATAATTTATGTGTGCCCAGAAGGAATTAAGATTGGTTGGTAAGGTCTTTAAATACTGGAGAAAGAAGGTTTATAGTTGAGTGTGAGTATATTTAGTAGTTATGAATTTGGAGGGAAATATCTAAAGCTTCCCAACCTATAGCAAGGGGACAAATGAGACAGTAGCGACTGGGTGCAAGAAGAAAATTGAAATGAATTGCAGATCTGCAATGATTTATACCAAAAGATGAGAGAATGAGACATAATGGAATGTACCACCTAATAAAGGTGTTTGCCTGGGGAATGCTTGGATTGTCTTTAAAAAAATAATCTGACAAATCTAATTTTGGGGCTTGGAGCAAGGAATATTTATAATTCTAATGAGTCATATCCATTCATAGATACATAAAAAAATATATAATTCTTTGTACCAACTGTGACTTCTCCACAAGAACTATATCTGCCCCAATGAAGATTATGGAATTTAGGCTTTATTCTGCTTTTCTCTCTAAGAATTAAACTGTGTGGGTTGGATCAATAAAGACTTGATGAATCACAACCTTGATACATAACTTCTCTATACTCTGTGTAATAGGAAGTTTTACCTTGTTCAGCAGTTGGAAAGAGGGACTTAAAATTCTGATAAAGCCTCTGGCTAATGGAGAACTTACTGGAAGGAATATTGGGTAATTTCTCATCTGCTTGGAGAGGCTTGGGATATAATTTTACACCATTAGCAAACTTGCTGAGGGTACACTCTTCCCCATCATCCAAACCACTAATGGCGATGCTAAACAGGATCAGAGTCGTGACGACCCCTGGGTTGTACTGCGTATTACTGTCCTCCAGCTAGGCTTAGTGCCATTGATCGTGACCCTATTCCTGTTACATTCCCTGTTCCTCTCCTAACATTTTTTTAATCTTTCTGAACACAATTGAACAGCTATTCTCATGGTTGGCAGGGCCTGGGGAGAGGGGAAGTACGACTTTTGTCTTATTTTGGTGTTTGTACATCTGCAAGGAGTTGAGAGCATCTGTTGAGAGACTGATCTACTCCAGCAGATCTGGGTTCAGCACACAGCTTGCTCTGTGCTTGATGAAATGCCCTAACCTGTGTCTCCACACTACTCAGCAGCCTCCTTTAATCAGCTGACTTCTCAGAAAGGAGCACTCTGTGCAAATCCTAGGAATGTGCAATGTTAGACTGACATGCTGTGAGAGACTGGATTGTTAATGGTCAATGATTAAATTTTCACTTGCAGTAACCAAACAGGTGGTGGTGCAGAGGGGGTGCACACCCATCACCAGTGGCTACAAGGTGGGTGTTGAGCCAGACAACAGAAGAGGTCGATCCTGAGAGGTGAAATGGTGCATTTGTCATGCCAATGTCCTTACACAAGTGGCTCACCTGTGAAAACACCCCTCCAGGGAAGTACTGGGACATTCTTATGAAAGCCTGAAGGTATTCACCCCTTTTAATGCGCCCTTATTAACTCAGCTACACTGAGGTTAGAGGAAACTGCCACCATGTCAAAGACTCCCAAAGTGTCCCATGATCCACAGTATTGCATCACCCAGTGTAAAACTTCCTGTCCCAGGGAAGGTACCTGAGCATTCCCACCCACCCTGAGTGTGTAACAAGCCGGTGGACTTGGTGTTTTGTGGGCTTCCCCCACCCCTGATGGATCAAGACTGCAATCATCACTGACCAATGGAAATTGCAGCAATCAGGTTTCATCACTGGATCCAAGGGTAGTGTCTATATACCTTTATATCTTACTCTTTCTCCCTTTCCTTTCCCTTCTATTTTTTTATTGTTTTGTTTGTTTGGTTGGTTTTTTGTTTTGTTTTGTTTTGCTTTCATATTGTTACATTTCTAACAAAAATGTCTACATTTTAAAATTTGCCAGGTACTATATTCTACCTTTATGTTCCATGGTTTGCAAATAAGACTTCGTTACTGAACGTCCTGAGCATTTTGCTGTTTCTCCTGTGCACTGCCCAGAGTAAAGTGGTGGTGAGGCGTTAGCAGGGGCTTTGTGTTCATGCAAGAAACCCCTCACTGTGTCTGAACAGAGAGCTGAGTGACCTGGATGTGGTGAGTGCTGTCTCTCTCAGAGGTGTCCCAACCAAGACAGTAACATTGGTGCTCACAGTCTGCTTCTACTGGGTTGGCAGAGATAGCCAGATGAAAGCACTCAAAACAGCCGAGGAAAATAATTATGTAAAAAAATGCAATTTCCCAGTATATGAAGGGCTCTTCAAAAAAGAAAAGCAAAACAAAACCAAAACAACAAACAAAACCCCCCACAATTAATAAACAATTAAAATCTATCACAAACATGCTTTTGACTGCAGCCAACTTCCAATTTAGGAGGATGCTGGAAAGTTGTTTCATGGGATCATTTTGAATGGAAGAGTTCCAAGTGAAATTTGAGAATATCAGTATTATCTGAGAACTTGGATATCTGCAAAATTTTATTTCTACAACTTCTAATGGAGATAATGTGTCTACAGAGGCATGCTTGCATTTCCCGTTCCATTTCATGACCCTGCCAGTTCGTCTGCTGTTTGTTAGGCAGGAATCCGTGTCCTGTCAGAACTGTTTCTGTTCAGTACTCAGACAACAGCTGGGCCATGCTTTTCCCAGCAAGAAATCTGGTCCCAGATAACCAAAACTTTTTCATCTCAACTGTGGATTAATTTATTACTTTTCCTGTGTTCCTGAGACCACTGGAAAACTTCCGGCCTGGAGTAGAAATCTGTAGAAATCAAAATAACATTTTTCATGACCAGCAGATTATATCACTGTTCAGTGAACTGCACTGACCACTAAATGGATTTTCAGCTAGAGTGTCAGGCAAGGCTTTGGACTTGCAACGATTTGCCTTAATATCCTGTAATGTATTTCAGATTTGAGGGAAAGAGATGCAATATGGTGGCTCGTAGGATTGCACAGAACTTTATGTGCAGTTTTAGAATTCATGCTTATTTGAAATCCTGCTACAGATTTGGTATCAAAAAAAGATCCCTAGATACCACAGGAAAAAAATGTAGATAGATTCTAATAGGAGTAAAGATTAGAGCTTGCTGTATGGTACTGCAGATCCTTGGTAGAGTCAGCTTTTCCCTAAATCAAAGAGTGCCTCAGCATGGACCCATGTGCTGAGGGCATTACTCTTGAATCAGTACATCAGTAGTTTAACATACCATAACACTAAGAAATATAATGATGATGATCATTTTCTACTATATTAGTTGCCAGAACCCTGTGCATTTTACAAGAAAACTGCCAGATATAAAGATTGTTACATTTAGATCTTCTGAGGATTTATAGGCTGGTGCTAAAGAGTGCTCTTAGTGGGAAAAGAACTAGTACAAGTGGGAGAGATATTTGCCTTGGAGTAAAACTTGATTTCACCTTAAAGAAAAACAAGAAAAAAAAAAGTAGGAAAATAACAGAGATATATGCTCACAGGTATACTGGAGGGAAAAGCTGAACCAAAGTTCCTTCATTTAGTTTAACTTTTGGCTTGCTTTTGTTGCCAAGACTGATATCTCTAGATTTTGTCCACCAGGATTCTGTAAAGCAGCTGCTAAAAGACTGTGGATGATTTTGATCATATTTTTATTCTGAGTACCTGGCAAATTTACTTCTATAGCCCAGAAAGAACTTGGGTTCAGGAAGAAGCACAATAATCTGTAGATAATCCCAGTGCAGAAGTGTCCTCCAGAGATCTGCTGCAGCCACCCTCCTGGGCTACTTCCTATTTTTACTGTGGCTTCTGTCACTGTCTGCTCCAGGCTGGCTGCTCTCAATGAGGTACTCTGTAATTCTTACTGCCTACTAGAAGGTCCTGTCCTGCTTCACGTACCTGTCTCTTCGTTGTGTTTTGCATCTCTGCTAGGAATATGTCTCATCATGTTTGTTTCTTCTTTCTCATTTTTCAAGTTTCTTACGAGACTTGTAAGTGAAAGCTGTGTTAATCTTTCACTTTATAGCATGGTTTAAAGTAACTTATGTGTTATATTTACTTCTGTCTCTCAGTTTTAATCCCAAGTAATTTTATAAAACAGTCATTTTGAAAGGGGCTACAGGGAATGAGTTTTGCTGTGTAGTTTTATTGCACACAGCAGATGTGAGTTCTTTCCCTTCGCTCTCTGAGGTTCTTACTATTTTTTTTCCACATCTCAAATAACATGACACCACCTTTGATGTGGACAACAATAAAGGAGCTGGATTGAGAGTGACTTTGGTGCTGACAGAGAGAGCACTTCACCCCAGACTGTTTTAAAGTGATCCAGATAATGTCTTCTCACCATTTCTCTGGGGAGATACCCTAACACAAACTGACTAAATCTTTACAGGAGAGTTGTCATGGCCCAGAATTTATCTGTGGACCTCAGGGTCCCTTCCAGACTTTTGAATGGGGACTGCTGGTTGTGC
The DNA here is from genome assembly GCF_015227805.2 of Hirundo rustica. Lineage (NCBI taxonomy): Eukaryota > Metazoa > Chordata > Aves > Passeriformes > Hirundinidae > Hirundo > Hirundo rustica. The sequence goes on from NC_053452.1 coordinate 29,981,298, forward strand.
ATTTTTCCCGTGGTGCTCAGCAGTCTCCTTCCTTAGAGAAAAGAGGTATTGGTTGTTCACCCTGGTGTCTTGCTAGAGCAGAGGTACCAACCTATAAACCTTGTGCACAGGTACAAACAGCCCACAACTAATCTGCAGTGCCCACAAGATTTTAACACACCATTTTGAATTAAAGCCTTCTGGGTTTGGTCACGCGTTTAAGGAAATCTGAAGCAAAACTAAATTATTTTGGAAGAATTTCTGTAGTGAGTCCTACAAAAACTAATAGAGAAGAATTCTGAAAATCCTTTCTGTCCATTCTGCATTCAGACCCAGGGTAAACTACTAGCCGTTGTCCATCTGGCTGCAGTACTGAAGGGGAAAGAAGTGAGAGCACTGCCCAGGGAAGCAGATTTGAGCCTGTTTGGCATCCATGAGGCTTTCAGGCTCCAGACCTTCTGCTGTTTTCTATCAGGAACATTACTCATATCCTGCATGCTTCACCTTGGATTTTATGTTCTTCAGATGCCAGTACTGCTATCCTAAACCCAGCCTTCCCAATCATTTAGACATCCTTCCCCCGAACTGCAGCAATTGCATAGAGCTTGGCTTCACTAGGTTTTGTGCAAACATATGCTAATTAATTATAACTAATTACACGTACTCAGGGTTTTTAATCCTTTTTTTTCACACCTTATACTCTCCAGATTCCTAATTTCTTGTTTGTTTTTAAAATCTATTTTCTAGTTAGGGAGGAGGCCTGGGGAGAGGGGTACTCTGGTATAATTCACCATTTTGGTGTATTATTTCAGTTTATTTCACTTACATCTTAAAATTTTCAACATTCAAAACAGGACTGGGCTGCATAAATTGGCTTCTCCCTACTGCCAACATCTTATATCAATTAACAGGGTCAGCTCTGTGACTGCAGAGAACTGGCTAACACCTCCATTCCCTGCAGGATTGCAGGGTCCATTTCACAAGCCATAGGGCCAGCTTCTCCATTGGACCCTGATGCTCACAGATACCCCAGCAAAATCTCTCACGTGGCACTCTCAAATCCAACATCAGCAGAATCCAGATGTGAACACCAGGATTTTGCATGTTCAGGCTTGAGAGACAAAAGCAAAAAGATTGGCACTGACTCATCCTGGCATGTAAAAATAAAAAGACTTTCTCCTTAATCAAGTGTGAAAGCTAATTCAGAGAAAGTGTGTGACAGTAATGAAGTGGGAGAAACAGTTTCTAATTAGAATGTCAGCAAGATAACAAAAACCAACTCCTAAACTCCCCACCATTAAGGTTTCCCCACTGAGCCCTCCTGCCATTGTTCCTCTCTCTTTCTGATTGCTTTTTAATAACAGCTTCTGTGTGGCCTTTGTAAATAATCCTCTCATTACAGGTTTGCTTGAAACATGCAATCAATTTATTAAGATATTTTCCAGGAGAAATTAGCAGGTACAATAAAGCATAGTTATTCTGGCACTCATTCATTTTTAAAACCACAGGATGACCAGGTGCCACTGCTGCTTCTGCCAACCTCAACAATCAATTTGATGGCACCAGAAGCACAGCCATATGCAGATTAATCCAGGCTGGGCAGGCAGCAGCATTTTCAGGGAGACTGAAAAATTAGAAATTATCTGCATTTTTCTTCATAAATAGTAGTCTTTGAAATAACAAGAGGAATTGGATCTTTGATTAGGTAATTTTTCTACTATTGTTTATGTATGTATGAGTGTCTATGTATGTGCTTTATGATCCCAGAAAAGAATATTGATTCTTTATAGAACTCCAAAAAATTAAAGAGTGAGAGGGAAGACAAAAAAAAAAATCTTTAGATTTAAGATCAACACATAATAAAGGATGCAATAAATGGTGGAAAGCTTCCTCTATCGAAAGGAAGACCACAACAGGAGGGAGAATGAGTTGAACTGTGTGGCATGAGAGACTCAAGATCAAAGAAGCATTTTGAGCATTTCCAGTAATATTTTAGGCACATTTTTCAAGATAAGCCATGTGGCGGGGGAGGGGGATGCGATTTGCTAAAATCCAGTTGCTCTTCCGTGGTAACTGAGAAATGAGCAACTGGATATGTGAGTTACTTCCAGGTTAACAGATGTAGTTGTAAGAATGGCCAAGTACAACTGGGAGTAAATGGCTGTCTGACAGAAATATATGGGAATAGGAGAACACAGATATTCCCCCAGGATGGAAAGTCCTTTCATGGGAGGACAAAGGCAAGAAGAGAAATGGTTCTGAGTACTTGGAAGAGGAAGGCGTCTTTTCGAGAAGAAGAATACGGCATTTTCAGTAAAGGGTTTGATGCCAAGGCTGAGAGCTTTGTCGTAGCTTTTCAGTGAAGAAGAAAATTATATCTGTTGTTAGAGATATCTCTGCAACATCCCTTGTTATCAGAAAAATTGCATTTAATATATAACTTTAAAAAATTTAGGAAACAAGTTTTTTTCTTCTCTCTCTCTCTCTCTCTCTCTCTCTCTCTTTACATCCCCATCCCTCCCCATTTCTGTGGGTTTAAAGCCAAAGCCTGAGACTATGGAATGCAAACAGGAAAAAAAAAAGGTCTTGGTGTTTTTTCTGGATTCTTTCTCAGTAAATTTGATGCTTTGGTTTCCAGCTCAAAATTAATTTCTTCAGCTTGGCAAAAATGTAACCTTGCCAAGTTTATGGAAAGCGTACCACCTCATTATTGCAGTAAAAAGAGAGAGGAAGTCTGTTGCCCTGAGTTTTAGCCTTCTGATTTATTTGCATTCTCGTAGTGGAGTCTTCTCACAGATTATAACATAAACTAAGCTATTGTTTTTGCATTCCTGTCTGAGGAGGGACAATTGATTGACTTCTAGTCTAGCTAGTGGGGTGGAGAGGTGGCAACCTTGTTCTCCAATCCCTGGTCATTGTCCAGAAGGTATATAAGCAAGTAAATAAACTTCCCTTCTTTTTGTCCTAAAGACTTACTGTGCGACTATCACTCTTTCCGTGTCCTCTAGCAACAGAAGTCAGCTGGTCACTATTGATGTTACATTGCTCAGAAGACAAAAAAGATAACGCAGCTGGCTTTGTCTGAATTGTTGACAGTGTAATGTTTTCAGTGAGCTAATCAGAAATGACTCAGAAGACATACTGAGAGCACATAATGGAAAGTACCATGGTTCATTTCTGCAATGTTGCTTCTCACAATCAATCAGGTTTTAAAATTATGTAGAAATTAATAGCCTCAGAAATAATGTGACTGTGAGTATAAGCTCAGTGAAGTCAGTTGAAAAATGCTATTTCTACCATTGCTTACTTTTCTCTCAAAGGCCTTCCTTATTTAAGTAGAAAGAATATAATCCTCAAACTTCTGTTGTTGTGAGTCACCTTAGCAACCCAAAACACATCATATTTCTGGTGAATACTGGTCAGAAGATGTGCTTCAGTAGAATAATTTTTGAATTAAAGTGTATGAAAATCTGTTGAGTGTTTGTATCAGTTATTTTGATATTTTCTGAGAAGCTGTGCTCAAACTGAGTAGCTGTGCTCAAACTGAGTAGCTGCCTACCAAGTGCTGAGGCTGTGCCTTATCTGTACCATAAATGAGATGGTGGAACACATGAGAACTGCTAGCAGGGCCCTATGCAGGGAAGGCTGCTAGTCCTGAAGAGTGGTTATTTCACATGGCTAACTCGAGTAGGAGGTGCTTCAGATGTGTTACCTAGGAGGCTAAAGTCCCACAAATATTTGTACAGTGTGCATACACAGAACATTGTACAAATGCATATTGAAGACCAAAATGGGATGAATTAATTATTACTGCTACAAGTACTACATCCCTGGGGAGATTTAAAGCAGAAACTTGCAGGAGAAGCTGTTTAAATTTTAGTTTCTTGACCTATCTAGTTCTGTTAATAGAAACTGTCAGCAGCAAATGCTAATGCCAGGGGAAGTAACCACACACCATCATATTGCACCCTTGCTGTTAGTACAGGCAGATCACTACATCACTTTTGCACATGGAAGCCCTGATTCTTGCTAAGGTTCCGTGTCATTAAGGTCCGAAATGTGAAATTCAGACATTTAAAAAGTGTAAGTGGGTTTAAGGAAAACACATGCTAAATGGAAGCTACACCAAAGTCTTAGGTTTCATTAGCAGGAGAGGGAAAAAAAAGAAAAAAAAAAAAAAAAAAAAAAAAAAAAAAAAAAAAAGCAATTTTAAAAGAAAGTTTATTCTACATTTTCTTTGTTTAAATCCAGACTAGGTCTTCTTCAAAGATTTAATCTTGTCCTACTGTTCCTCTCATTAATACCTCCCTGGGCTTTCAGTTCTAAATTAGGATTCACTCTGTTCAAAGGTTATTCTCATCCTCCTTGTACCTCTGTAGAGCGAACACAATTTCACTGCAAAGAGAGGGTTGCATTTAAGCAGCTGATTCCCAAAGAGATCCATCAAAGCTCATTCTGGAAGAAGAAATTCCACAAATATACTTGCACTCATTCTTTCTCTCTAATACCCCTTTTACTTGACTTTCCCCTAAATACAGCTACTCTCAATTCGTCAATCCATCTGCCTGTTGATTTATCTCATCCATCTGTCCTCCCACTGCATCCATGTAATACATCTGTGTATTAGTCACACACACAGGAACATCATTCAAATTCTTCCCATCAGTTTTTCTACCAGTCAGCTTTTTCTGTGTATTTTATCCAGTTAATACACTAGTGTTCATGCATAGTAAATTATTTTATCTTTACACACTACACATTCCTGTACTTTTTTCCATTATTAACAGCAGTAGGTATTAAAATATTCACTGAGCTAAAGTCAGAAAAGAAGACAAAAGGAAGGATTTTTTTAAGGTCTGAAAATAGAAATGTTTGTAGCAATGAGAACTAAACAAAAATGCATCTTCAAACTGCTCACAATGCAATCTGAGTCTTCTCTCCCCATTCTCCTACTATATTTTTAGGACTTTGACTATGAACACGCCACTTCTCAGCAGAACAAACCAAAAGCAGAAGTTACACAAATATAGAAAATAACATTTCCTTTTCTCCTATCCAGCAATGGACACTTGGGACTATAACAGTACAGGACTGCAATAGATGAACTTTTTGTGATGAAGAAGATCATGAAAGAGAACTGGAAGCTGTGTGCCTGAGAATGGGGGAGAACATAAGCGACAAGCTAGGCTATGTAGTTTGTATTATACATTTTACAAGTTCTCAGGCAAAGCTGTGGAGATACCAGTGACCTGTGTAGCCTCAAAAACTGTCCACTTTTTTCCTTGCTGAGCTTGGGACAAAATAAATAGACTGAAAAAACCTGACTAAAACACCAATTTAGAGAAGAGAAATTATGACAAGATGGGAACGTTAAAAGGATTTGATCATAGCCTGATCCATTCAGAATAGCAATATAAAATATGGAAAGGGAGAACTAATTCACTATATCAGAAGATGAAGGGATAAGAAGAAATAGTTGAAAACTAGAAGGCAAAAATTAAGGTTGATAGCAGCAAAAGAATCTCACATTAAATTCTTATGGTAGAGTCACTAGAATTAGATGGAGCATTAAGGGAGAGGAAGAATTGACCTACTTAGTGAAAGAAATTGGACAATAATGAGAAGCACACATAGGAAGAGGGCTGAGTATTCTTGGCACACTGATTAAAGTGCTTTCTAGCTCTTGGTGCTCCAGGTTTTTGTCCTTTGGGATATTTGGGTCCTGTTGGGACTCAAAAGGACTGTTCCATTGTACCACCAACTTCCTGGCTATATATTTGGGTGTGGTCCAGTGGGCAGAAACTGTTTTGCATGCACACCTCTTATCCTGGTTTCAAAGGACACCTCAGGCATAGGGACACTGAGAACCCTGGCTGATTCAGGCCTGCTCCTGCTGTGGGGGAAGTTGCTGTCCGATGACACAGCAAGGTCCAGCTGGTAAACCTGGTAAGGAAATCATCCCACTTGATTTCAGGCATGAACACCATGGATGGCTATTGATGTCGTTGCACCGAGCTCCTGTGCAATCACAGGAGAGAACAGCTCTCCTAGAGCGCAGCTCAACTCCCCCAAATGCCGATGCCAGAAGCAGGCTGGATGAATTCCTATCCTTTCTGGTTTTTTGACTGAGGGAGCACTAGGCAAGAGGCTCAGATTTGACATGTCCATCATGTATATTTAAGTCCAGTGAGATCAATCACACTGCCAGCATCAGAGAGCCACTGCAGGCCATCCAGGTGGACAAGTCCAGCAGATCTTCTTTGTGATCTCAAGTTCATGATAGTCTCCTCTTTGGCCCCGAGTCAGGCTGCTTGGATTCCTCTCTGAACATTAGGAAGACTAGTCTGCACAAAGATAGAGCTGTGCCCTGAGACAGTTGCGATCCAAGGTAAGAAGTTCCAGAAGAAAAAAATGTAAAGCACTGAAGGGAAGACACAGACGTGAATGCAGTCAGACTAAGAAGAGCTAAACAAAATTAATTATGACTTACTTTCTTCAAGATTCAGTTTGAAAATATTGTTGCAGAATATGAAGAAGGCTGAATGACTCTCCTAGCATTTTTTATTTCTTCTTCACCATCTTGACATCTCTGCAGCCCAAGTGGAGGAATGGTTAAGATCCATCTTTTCCCAGTTAAAATTAGAAGGTGGTGTCACAGTCTGAATCAGGAAATGTGCTCAGGATTATTGGGCTGCTCTGAATTACCAGCAAAGGATTTTTGTTTGATATTTTTTATAAAGCATTTATTTAATTCTTTGTTTTATTTTTATTTTCTTTCCCTGTAAGCGTTCTGGTGCATTTGGACATTTGATTATGCATGAAGCCTTATATGATAGTTAATTAGCATTCAGGAGGAATACTTCAGTCTATGCATATTATTTGCACAGGTTTAGTATTCCTGATAAGACTTCTCAAATCAGACAAGCTGAATTTAACTTAATTAGACCTATGAATACTCAAGGAAAAGGCAAAAGGGAGCTTTCCCAAGCTTTTGTACCATGGAAATGAGGAGAAGGTGCATGAGGGCTAAGTGTGCAGGAGGCAAAATCACCCACAGCCATAAAATAAAGACAACAAGAAGAGAGAGATGTCATGAAATGCTTACAGCTATTCCTGAGCTTTCACTGAAGCAGAGAATGGGCAATGACAAATCTTTTTAGTCATCTTCACCTAAGGAAAAATCTAGGAATATTATTGGGTTATTTCTGGAAAGAGAATTAAAGATGTAAGTGGACAAAAACACTTTAATTTCTAGATCCTCCAGGCACCTGTAAAAGTATGTCTGAAAAATCTGCAGTGTCATTGCAGCCAGCCCTTTGCATGAGGTTTTTTTTTTGTTGTTTGTTTTTTTTTCCTTTTCTTAAAATTAAGGCACACAAAACCAGTGTAAATAGGACCGTGTTTCATTGTGACATGTTGTTTCATCAGCGTCAAAATGTTCCTGGAGAATATGTCAATTTTGATGAAATTTTCATTGAAAAGGGGCTGAAACAAATAATTTCAGCTGTCTTGCTTTATTTCTGTTATGTCAAAACATTTTGTTTAGCTAAGGTAAAAACGTATCATTTTGACTACACCATTTTGATTAATTGTTTTTTGTATACACATATTAATTTTTTATATTGGATTAAGATGAGGCTTTAAATAGCATATTGTACTGAAGATCGAAGATTACGTTACAGTGTTTTCATGTTAACAGAATAAGATATTTTGATATAATTCAATGAAATATTTCAGCATCAGCACATTTAAACAATCCTACAATACCAGAACAATTTGGTAGTTCCAAAAGCCTTATAAATTGGCGTAGTTTTCAGAAGTGTGGCTATAATACAGTTTTATTTGAACCCAAGAGAAAACAATTTTTTTAAAAGCTGCCTCCTGCCACTAGAAGTCAGATGTATCAAGCACAAAATAATTCATCCTTTGAGACCTGCTCCCACCTGCCATTTAACACTGGGGTAATTAATTAGGGAATAAGTGATACAGAAGATACTAAATTGAGAAATCAGTAGTGGAGTGCCTGGATACATGCTGCTGATTGCTCATCTGGACATCAGTCATTTGGATAGGACAAGTCTGCTCCCCTCTACTCACGTAAATGCTGACTAAGAAAAATGATTGTTAAGGATGCCCTGTAATGGGTTGGTTAGCCCATTCTGTTTGATATGTTCTGCTTCCAGCTGTATCAGACACCTGTGCAAACAAGATTTGGAGCTGAAAGAGTTACAAACACTGATAACAGCCAAAACCAGAAATATACACAGGGGACTGATGACTGAAGGATACAGGGGAAAAAAAGGAGAAAGTGGTCATGTTGCTGTTGAGTTTTTTTCCACTGGCTTTTTTTCCTTTTCTCCATTTACTTTAAAGATATACTTTATTAGTATAAAATAATGATCTTTAAATAATAATGATAACTGAACACTAAGGCTAAAGCCTAATGTCTTTAATCACAAAAAATACCAAGCCCTTGATTAGTTCTTGTACTGCTATGTTTAATGCAGATCCACAGGCAGATTTTGAGATACATAAAGAGATTTTTAAAGGCAGAGAGGCACACTCCTGAAAAACACAGACTAAGGAAACCTATCTGAGAGAGTCACTGTGTGGTCACCCTGTCTCCAGACAGCTCCAAAGCTTTGTGTGAGCATTCACTTTTCAAAGCAAAATATAGAAAATACATCTTCAGTTTCTGTGTGCTGCTTGGAAAAGTTACAAAAACCTCTAAAATGTGAAATGTAGACATTTCTCAATAAATTGGCAGATGCTCAACAAACCCCAGAAAATAGTTTTGACAGCAATACTTACTTTTTGAGGTTAACATTTTGCTCGGATATTTTATCAAGATTGCACATTTAGGAAGTATATGACCTGTGTTCATAAATAAACCATTGTGGTAATGTGGTAGTAGCATAAAGGGAATTCTTGGCCTCCAAAGATAGACAGTCTTGTGTCCCGAAACCCAAGAATGGTGATATTTTCTTTGAGATATTTTCCTGGATAACAGTTAGCAGATGCTAATCTTGTGCATATGTCTGCAAAATCCTTTCTTCAAATTTACAAAGCTTTTTGCCTCATTGAGTGAAATAACACAGTGAAACTGCAAGTTGCATAATAATCAGATTACTTTTACTGATTGCTGTGTTGGAAAATAATGCCCTTTTTGTCCACTGTAAATCTGTTGCCTTTAGATGTCATTGAGGACTCCCCTCACACATTTTGCGGATAAGCTGGGTTTCCTAATACAGGGCACGTTTATACACAGGGATGCTATCTTCTCAGCTTCATCTCATGACTAGGGCACCTTTCATCACTCACTACCAACAATCCTCATTAAATTGTTGTAAAGCAGAATATGCCACAAAAGAGTACTTCCACAATGGTTTTGCTGTTTGCAAGGCTGTCTGTCTGTCTGTCTCAGGTCTCTGTTGTGTCTTGACAAGCCTTCTACAGGAAAAACTTTACCTAACACTACATTTGCTTCCCTCTTTCACCTGCTCTTCCCACTAAAGCAGCAGTCTCTGCCTTATGGTTCCTTAAGATACCCGGGGAGAGTATGTCTTTAATGATGACAGATTTCCAAATGTTAAATCTGATATTCAATCAGTGAGTGAATTTCATCTGCTAAAAAAAAAAACCCAAAACAAACAAACAAACAAAACCCCAAACCAAACCAAACCAAACCAAACCAAACTAAAAAACCAACACCCCAATAGAATACAGCACAACAGCCCAGTCATAACCCCCATTGCTGTTGACAGAAATTTGACTTCTATCAGGTGTGGAGAATTAATTAACATCCCTACTCCTTCTATAAAAGGTGAATAAAAGTTATTTAGAAGTGTAGCAGAATGATTGCCTTATTCCCACTAACAACAGTGGAAAAACCCCCAAATAATATAATGAGGAATTTGAGGTAAGGAATAATGAATGGATTTAGTTGCTCTCACAGTAGACGCTTAAAAATGATAATAATCTTGAAACAAGAAAGTTTCAAGTTCTTGTTTCTGCTGTCCCAGTGAGGAGCAGTGTGTGTGAGGTGGCATTTCCAAGACTTTCATCTGTAAGAGAGGAAGTCTTTAGTATAGTTGTAGCTGTGCAGCTGTAGGAAAAATAGCAGATAGAGCAATCTGTTGTGGAAGGTAATTAAATATAAATGTCAGTGGATTTTTTTAAGAAAAAAGAATCCCCAAACCACAAACCGCACCCCGCCCCGCCGCCCCCGCCAATCCAACTGAAGCACCAACAAAACCCCAAACAAATGAACAAACAAAATCCCTAGCAAGAAAATCAAACATCAAAGTTAGACACTTAGAAGAGTCTTTTTTAGGAGAAGGAAGGGTGGGGAGGCTGAGATGAGGTGGTGATAGAAGATCAGTACCCTCAGCCTGAGGTGAGCTTAAGTTTTACTGACACCAGCACTTGTTTGAGTGGGTGTCCTGATGGGCTTGGCTGGACCCAGTGCAGCGCTGCTGCATGCAACAGATCTTTGCTTGGAGGCACTTGAGAAGAACCTGATAAGCTATGATGCTATAAACTCTGCATCTGACCCCTTTTTGCAGGTTTCCAAAGCTCCTTACCTGGGCAAAGTGTTTCAGACACGCTGCAGTAGTGCCCTAGCTAAATCTAAGCCTTTGACCTGAGAGATCTCCTGGATTAACCACGCAGCTGAAGTGGCCTGCTAGGCAGGATTTTATTTTAGATGCTCAAAGCTCAGGCTAACAAGGTCAGGAGGTGTGAGCTTATTGGGGATTAACACTGAATGCAGAGGCAAATTCTACAGTTAATTTTCTTTGCGAGTTGATGATATTAATAATGCAGGAACTGTACCTAAAGAGACACAGCACTGGAACAGCATTATTTGCTCAGCAAAGGGACTATCTGAGCAGTAAGGACAAACAAAGGGGAAGTGAGATGCACCTGTGCTGAGCCTCCCCCTGCTTGCTGCTGTACCACCCTAAGGGAGGAGCAGGGCTGAGACTGGAAGAAACCAGCTCCATGGCTGCAATTGAAAATCCTTCTTCATGTGCACAGAAAAGCATAAACTTAGGTCCCTTCAGGCCTTTCTTGGCTCTAAGTAGTTCACCTGTCCTGCCATAACAAGGAACATGGCACGTTTGCTCAGATTAGCAGTACAGTGTCAGGGAAAAGGACAAAATACCAAACCCCCAGGGCTAGAGATAAGTGCGTGCTGCCCTCTGAGGAGATCTTTTTAACATCCTGTGTTTTTTTAAAGAAGAAAGGCTAAAGATTCTGGTTTGCATTCTCTCTTTGTACAATGAGGATATAGCTGAAAGGAAAGCCTGCCTAAAGGAGGGGTGATGAGCTTGGTCATGTGAGGGGCAGAGGCCTGAGCATTCTGAAGTTCAGGCTCTGCTGAAAGGACATCAGGTAGTTTAGCATGATTTGCTGTACCAAGCTGCCTCTAGAAATCCCTGCTGCTCCTTCTGTATCCCTAAGAGTATGACTCATGAAATGACCCTTTCTTCAATTCTTTTGAACTCCTGTCTTCCTCAAATCTCTTTCTTCATTCTCTTCCCTGTCCTTGTGCATTTGGGTGTGATCCTGGCCCTTTGGTCCTGACTATTTGCCTCTTTGGACAGTGGAACATATCACAGTTATGAGCGTGGCATCTCACTGCTGTTTAAGGTACAAATAAAACCTTCTGGGTGAGAAAAATAGATTTGAATCAGATGAAATTCAATGAATGGCTTGTTTTCTTGTTGCCATTTTTTTATTAAAGGTGTCATGGCAAAGGGAAAAACTTTTCTGACAAAGCAACATGAACATGCATTATGAAATTTTATGGCTAGGAAATCTTTGAATGGATGAGTTTCTTCAGATGACTGATAAATTAATCCAACTCTACAGTTTTCAGTTTTTGTGGGGAGCTGTCCATATTGTATGTATAAAAATCAACTAAGAGGGTGGAAAGAAAATCCTCTGAAATACCTAACTGAGGATTCAAAATTTGAAGATAGGAAAAAAGATCTCCGTTCATACAGACTAGGACATTGATTAATATCTTAATATGAGGTCATTATCTGAAAGTACAATAAGTCAGAAAAATTAATGTTAGACACCCACAGAAATCTTCAGGGCCGACCATGCGGCCCATCCATGGCTGTCAGTCTTCACCCACATCCAGATTAGCTCTTGGCAGTACCTTGGATGTTCAAGATAATAGCAACTGGAAGATGAGCAGCCTGTTTAAAAGGATCTGTCCCTGTCCTTTCCTTTGATCTCTATTGTCAGAAGGGGTTCACTGCTACATTTTCCAGGAGAAATCAGCAATTGATGCTCCCTTGTGCTACAAACTCAACTGCTCTAGTGTTGCCCATGTGGTCTCTAATTTAAGATGGAACTTCTTGGAAGAAACAAGTACTCCTCAAAAATTTGCACTTCTCCTCTGCTTGCAGAAAAAACACGTGTGTTAACAAGTGCAGTTGCTGCTGGGTTTGAGGGGTTCTAGCAAAATAACTCTAAGTATAACAAAGAATTTCTCTCAACCCATGATCCATATTCAAACCATCCGTGGAGATCACTGTTTTGTCATAGTGAATGGAACTTTTTTCTTTTTGTTGATATCTCTCAGTCTGTGTTTCACTTACCATGCTTATCCAATACAAAGGCATTTTCCTTTGAAACGTTGCAATTCACTTCACTGAGGCATTCTTTCTGGACTCTTGTGTATGATAGCATCAGTAATTTTTGCCTTCTTTTGAGAATAAGAGCCCAAGTGCTGTAAACAGCCATAAAATTTCTCCTTCTACTAAAAAGCATGAGACAGCTGCTCTGAAAAGTATGAGCAAAATACACAGTCTACAATAATTCTGCACAGGTAGGGAGGGAAAACAATTCCTTGCTTTGCCTGTGCGTAGACACACATTGTTGCATCTTCAGCAGCTGGAAACAAATGAATCCTCAATACGACCTGAAAGCTGGTGACAAGGAGAAAGCCTCTGGAAAGGGTAGTTGATCTTTGGTTTCTGTCAATGGTAAGTGACTTCTGGCGGAGGGATGGATTCTTCTCTCTAGTCCCATTGGTGGGAGCCCTGACGGTCTAGGGCCACAATGCTGTGACCTAGGTCTTCAAATAGTTCAGTATAACTTCTCCCCACAAAATGAAAAGCAAGAAAAATCAGTACAGGGATGGTTAGGGAGAGTGGGAGATGGATTTCTTAGCAAATAAACTAAGGATTATCAAAAACATTTCCATGACAGGCTGACCACAAGCACTTGCAACTTAAATAGCTAACTAATGAAAATGTCAATCAAATATTTCAACTCTAGCAAAGGTGGGCTGATGAGAATTAGTATTTATTTATTTATTTATTTTTATATTTGGCTTCAGACTGATTCTTCTTTGTGAAGCTGTAGACTTGCTCTTATGCTAGATAGACAAGGAATGAAGAAGTATTAGTATGAGAAAACCCTGGTGTTTTTGCAGCAAAACAGGTCGTGATTTCTCAGATTTCATTAAACTGATATGGTTTTCCTCATTTTGACAATGTCTCATCTGATTATAACCTAGCAACATGTTAATGACCTTCACCAGCTAAGACAGTTGTTAAACAAAAATAAAAGTTGAGAATGTTGAGAGGAAGGGTGGATGATAGGTAACAACAGGAGTGATGGGTGAAAAAATGTTTAACAAACTAGCCTCTGGACATAAATTTGCCTTTAAATGATGACTTAAAAAGAAGTAGAGATGGAAAATCTTACTGATTTTCTCCAAAACAATTCACATAACATAACCCAGAGAAATATATAAATACATAGCAGAAAATTACTTTATTTCCTAAGAGGTTGCACTTGGAAAAAAGGAAAGCATGGGAATAATAAAGAACATGGAACAATTCTGACTTAATATTGAATCCAGCACAGAAATGTTGGGCTGGTTTTTTTTTTTTTTTTTTTTTTTTTTTTTTTTTTAATGTCATTGTCTATATATCTTTGTTTGGTATGGTTACATTTTATGAGGGATGACTTCAGTGTACAAGAATTTAAGTATCTCCTTTTCATGTCATTATCTGTTTCTCTGCTCATTAGGATCTGGCAATGTGAAGCTGTAAGCAACATGTCTAGCACCTCTGTTAGGTGTAGTTCTGCTCCCCTATCTTCCTGGAAAATTACATATATCATTCAGGAACATCCTCACCATTTTTAATGCTATCTCTAGCATAAAAGGATGTATATGTTATCCAGTCCTAACAATGCTGTGTTATTAAGTTTTCTGTAACGAAGCTTCAGTAGACTGGAGTATTTTGAGACCTTCAAGAGGGAGTGTTGCTCTTTCTACCTCTTCACCTGGGAAATATTCTCTGCTTAACTCGTTAGTTGTCTGCTCTCAAATATCCGCATTCATTGCAGCAATAATAAAGGTTTGCCTTTCTACTCAAGGAATTGAAAGCACCTTAAAACATAAATGGGTAAACTTCATTAGACTTTTTTTAGGGACCAATTTATTATCTCTGTCAGAGAAAAGTGAAGTAGAGTCATGACATTTTGGGAGGCACATTTTCTTCCTCAGGAGGCAATAAGCATCCTACGCTTCCCAACAAGTCACTAATGCCTAGCACTGGAAGTAGCTAACAGTAAGGTAACTATGTTCTTTGACAACTGAAATATCAGGTTAACTTACATTTTAAAATACCAAGGATATTTTGAGCTAATTTTCCTTTCAGTAGCATCCTTTGCAGATAAAGTGTTCACAGCAATCTATTTTCTTCAGATAAAGCAGGTTCCAGAATCAATGTATGCCTGTTAACTGTGCACAGGTACCAGTAGTACAGTGAACCATTTATTTTGTACGTGCAAAAAGTTGATGAAAATTATGCTAATTTTATTAGGAAAGCTTCAAAAGTGTGAGTCTTAATGCATCAAAACAAAGCTGAGATGAAACTACTTTGCCTGATTCTTCACTGCCTTGCACTGGTGCAGCTCCATTGACATCTGTGGTATTGCAGGGACAAACAGGTGCTGCCAGGCAAGGGGAAGGCACAACCCGATCTAGAGCTGATGTCCCCTGTCACAAGTCAGATTTTCTGAGCAAGATGTAATAGAGACAGTAAACATTGCCTGAAACCAGCTCGCCAGAATTTCCCTTCACCTTCTCTTGTTCAGCTGCCTGAAATTCATGATTTTTTTTCATCTTTCATCCAGAAGTCACATTTCAGTACCTGAATTAGTAGGGTGGTGGGATTTGTTTATATTGCAGCCAGTGCTCCAGTGAATTTGCCTACAGTTAACTTGATGGCCAGCTTTGCTCTGAACTGTATGTCATCGATAACAGCAAGTGACTATCTTGCCATTACAACAACTTGATAAATTGACCAGGCTTCAAAATAAGTCAGTTTCACCTGCTACAAAATGTGTAAGGTCTTAATCCCCAGAGTCAAACATTTCTGACAGAGATCTCAAAGCACATGAGATGCCAGGCACACCAGACAGGTCAGGCTTTTGACGGAGAAGACATTTATGGTCCAGAGGAATGAAGGCATAGAATGGTGGCTTTCCCCGCTGTTCAGGGCAGCATTTGACCTGCTCTTTTGTGCTGTTTCTAGAAAAAAATCAATTCTCAGCATGCCCAAGAGTCCTGTGTTAAATAACTAGCTGCACCTCCCTGCCATGTGCAATGTTCACATCAGGGAAACTCTTCAGGAAATGGAGGGTGCCTTTCTAGGATGGTTTCATCTGAGTTTGGATTAAGATGTCATGTAGCAAAACAGAATGGAATGGGCTGTTTCTGTGTGCAATATTCCGTGTTTGGTATGTGGCAGGGAGATGCCTCTCTATAGACATGCCTTAGTGGGCCCAAAGTATATGGGATGACCTTGTTCTCTCTTGCACTGCTAGAGAGGACTGATTAGCACTGACATCATCATCATCAGACATACTGTTGTAGGTACTTTTATTGGGTTTGGGGCTTTTTCTGCTTTTTTGGTTAAGAAAGGAATTAAAATTTTTTCTTGAAATAATTTTTTTAATTTATTATTTTCAGGGATCAGTTATCATTATGCAAATGAATATTCAGATATCTTTATGAACTATGTCTGCTCTTATTTCACTCTAACCATATCAAGTAAATGATTACAGTTCTCACCAAAAAGCACAACTCCACTGGTAAGACTTCGAAGAGTCCTCCAGGCTTTATTCTGATTTTACAGTCATTTTGTGAGGTTTGATATTTAGAAAGTGACAGCAATTTCTGTTCCATTTTATGCGGGGGAAAAGAGTGCAATTTCATTTGTACGTCTGAAAGATTGCTCTGTGACTCCAATCCAGTCGTACTCGGCTTCCTTTGGAGGATATTGAGACAAATAGATACTTCCAGCTCGTGAGTCAGGTGCCTACTGCACAATGTCTGAATCCAAATCGGCACCTCAGGCTTATGCTAGAACAGCTGTGTAGATCTGGGCTGGAGAGAAGAGAAATCCCAGGCAGATTTAGCTATGCTAACATTCATCCTACAGTTGATCTAGTTATCTCAGCAAACCCTGGTTTTTCTCCTGGCACAATAGGCAGCTGTGCTGTTACAAAGGTATGTGCCCTTTTTCAGGAGATCTTTTCCTCATGCTAAAAGTAATGCACTCTTGGGGTTGGCTTTGAAAGAGCAATACAACTTACTAAAAGGACATCAGAAAACTGTAAGTAAGGGAAACCTTGATTCCTCCAGGCAGTGATATTTTTTATGGCTTTTTCCTCTTTCTACTCTTTTTGGCTTTTGTTTCTGATATGAAGAGAACTGGATTAATACAGGGAGAAATAGACTAGAAGCATCTGGGGAAAGTATCATTTAGCTTTTTCCATACCTGTAGCAATTTGTATCTGCTCCTGTTGAACACTGGTATGAGAAATATAATATTTACATGGAGTACAACTGACATTTCATTCCATTCACAGAGAAAAGTATATTGATGATATTTTTTCATTAAAAATGCATCAGATATTTATGAGAAACATTAAGAATTTGATAAACATCTATGAAAGCTTACAAATAATTTATGTGAATGTTTATAATTGGTAAGATTTTAACATCTCAGTAGAAATATTAACATAAAATAATATTCTCCACTTTGATCAGCTCTCAGAAAAAGATAATTTCAAATACCTAACAGAGACATATTTCTAGCAAAACCTTAATGTACAATATCTGAAAACACTGAATTATCAGGGAACAGAAAAAAAATTGAATAATTTATGTAGTGCTGGAGATGACCAATACACATTGTTTAAAATAATGCATAATTTTAAACAAAACCATTAGCTGAAATTTTTCATTAGAACTTATCTTCAAAATACATGTGAATATTGAAACACAAAATGGGAAAGGACCTCAAGAGACCAAAATGCCTCTTTGCTCTATTTTATGGCAAATATACTATGAACACACCTACTGGATATTTGTACAATCTATTCTTACAAAACTCTGGGGAAAAATCTCTTGCAGGAATCCCTACAGAGTCTATTCCCATTCCTCACCCTGGTTTGGGTTTTTCTTAATATTCAACTGGGAGAATTAGATTTTTTAATCCAAACAACATTCCTACAAAATCCTCTTTTGTTTTCTATCCTTACTGTTTCTAGAAGAGCTATTGATTTGGCTTTTTATAGCAACAAGTTGTGAAATGGAAGGCTGTTACCATGTCTCCCATTAGCCTTTTCTTTCTTAGCCTGAACAGTTCCCTCTCCCTGTGGGTTACATCTGTACATCCTCTTATTATTCTTGTTGCTTCTCTCTTTATAGGCTTCCTTTTGTCTTTCTCAATATGAGCCATCCAAAAACAGAGGTAATCACTTGTGCCTTGGTACCAGCATGAACTGAACTGGAACCATGACTCTGGTTTCTTCTGATCAGTGCTCCCGTGTAACATGGTCTGGTGTGAAACCTTCTCTTTCTGCAGCAGCATCCTCCTAATTTTAGCACATGAGGTTTGTGGTGTGCTATACTCACTGATTCTCCTCCATGCAGTCAGGTTAGTCCATTTGATTTTCTTTGGGCTTGCACCTATTGAGCTTCTTATGGATTTCCAGAGTGGCTTTCCACTTTTTCAATATGGTGTATTTTCAATTCTTTCTTCCAAAGAGCTTGCAATCTTGTCCAGCTTAAAACAAAAACAAACAAAAACAAAACCAAAAACAAAACCCCCCAAAAACCAAAACCCAAAAAAACCAAAACCAAAACCAAACGCCACCCCCCCAACCCCCTCCTCCTCCCCCCCCCCCAAATTAAAACAAAACAGTTTTGTTCTGGTCAATTAAAATCATGAATAAAACCAAAGCCAGGCCAAATGCCTGTGGTATAACATTTAAGAATCCTCTCCATCTTGAACAGGAGTCAACTATTTTAACTGTAGGTTGCATCCATTTAAGAATACATTTCCCTGGTTTGCTTATGAGGCTCTTTTCTAATATTGAGGAAATGGGAATGACCTAAGATTTTCCTCTGAAAGGAGGGACATGACTGTAGACTCACTTGAGAGTTGGTGGCTTTGGACTTGAGATATTTGCTTTCATTTTACAGTGCAAGGACAACAGGACTTCACGACTCGCTTGTGTTTTTATAGCAGATTTTTTTTTTCCTTCAGTGATGCTTAGGTTCAGCTTGTCTTTGTGGCTCTGGTTTGTTTTTATTTTTTCTGATGGATTCTACAAATCCTAGAGAATTTTATATATATATATATATATATATGTGTGTGTGTGTGTGTGTATATATACACATATATATAGATAATATAAGCAGGCATACATTTAGTGAAAAAATCCAAACAAGCCAACCCCCCCAATTTTTAATTTGAGGAAAAGAGACCTAACATAACTTTGAAACATATTAGGCATATTAATTGTTTACTATTAGAACATCTCACATCTATTCATGCTCTTAGCTGCTTTGACATGTAACACAAGGGCCCAACACCTTTGTCAGGCTTCACAGTGTCTCAGAAATAAAGCTTCCATGTATTGAAAACATTTATAATTTCTTTCTGGTATTGTAAGAGTCTTCCATTGTCTCAGAAAAACAAACTGGCAATTGCAAAGGATAAATTCATCAGCATGAATTTCAAATCACTATTCCCTCCTAATTGTTCTTTTAAAAAAAATTATTTTATTTTCTGAGGCTGGGCCACAAATAATTTTATCTAGACCTGGGACATTTTCTGCAGGCAAGTTCAGCCCAGCTGTGAGAGAACATTTAGCAATGGATTTGCATAAACGAGCTTGCCTCCAGGCCCATTCTCTATCTCCACAGTCATTCCCCCTGCTTCTGCTCATTATCTCCAATTTTCAGCAAGTCTTCGAAATTCTGCTAGGCACGGTCTAAAAGTCTTGTGGGATTGAAGGTTTCCTTGAGAAGTAAGAAATGTGGGAAGACGAAACCGAAGTTTTCTGGTATGCTGGAAAGCTGGGGAAGAACATGCAAAATCTGAGAGACAGTGGAAATGAATCCCTGCAGGGCACCTGGAGACAGGGAGTGGGTGAGACCAACTCTTCTCTGCTGGGACTGTTCAAAAGCACCTCTCCTTTCTGTGCCCTTACAGCAATCCCTGAGCCATCTTTGCCAGCGTGGGCATGCCTGCTCTGAACGAAGCCAAAGCTGTACAGAAATGTCATCTCCAATGGCAGTATGAGTGTCCTAGCACAATTATAGTGTCTGGCTCCAGGGGAGAGATTGTTGGGTGCTCACTTGGAGATCATAGCCCTACGCTATCTTGTACAGCAAGGGCGTGCTGCCAGGAGGGCTGTGTGCTGCAAGACAGAAACTGCTGTGGGAGCCTCTGGGAGCAGAGCAAGGGAATATGTTGAGAGAAGAGCAAGCAAAGCAGAGAAAAGAAAGGCATCAGAGTGTAGGTGTATACTGAAGATTCATTCTCACCATCTTTTCCTGTAGGCTTTTACTAATTCTTTTAAATTCCACTGTAATTTAATACCCATGTGGGGAACATTCACACTTGTGCACTGACGAGTTGTGTTGCAAAAGGATGAGAAGTTGTTAATATTATTTCATCATATAGATTTATTTTAAAAGCATTTGCCCACTCTGCTTTAAAGGTCTATTAGTATCACACTGCCTGATGTCTATTACAAACATAACTGTCTATTAGCATTGCATTACACGATGTATATATGTGGATGCATTTATAAAATTGTATGCTTGTGTATGTGTACCCATCCAGATCTACACGCCTCTCTCTCAACAGTTTCGCAATACACACTGCATCATTATAGAAAGATTTTATACTTTTTTAGATAAAAGTTGTCATGAAAATCTAGGATTTTATTATTCCTCTTTAAAGTAAACAATGTGGAATAGATGTTTACATTTCAGAGACATGCCTTGAAATCCGCAGAACTGAAGGCGGCAGGGGAGAAATTTCTCCTCCCAATTCCACCCTGCTTTAAAAGGCGTTACACTCTTAAAACTCCTTCTAAGATGTCATGCGATAGGAGTGCACACACACACGCATCCACAAAGTCAACAGGTCCCATATCAAACAAGACATGCTGTCCATAACTAGTGTGAACAAAATATTAAAAAATAAAGAGTCTCAATGGATCAGAAGAAATTTGTATTAAGATTTAATTTATAATCTCTAGTTGTTGTGCAATCTACTTGTTTATATTCTCCAGCACAGTGGGATATCACTTGGTGTGATCCAATGGTACTGACTAGACCCTAATATGTTGGAAAAATAATGTAGTTTATGCCACTAAGTAAATTGGAGACTTCTGCAGCAGCTGGAAACTAACACCTGAAGCCATCTGAACTGCACGATTCTCTGTTGCTGGTAGAACTGATTCCTCTCCTCACAGTGGAAATATGAACACTCAATATGCATTGCACATCAAGTAATTTTCCTGTCCTCTAACTGTTGCATCACATTTTTAATTTTCCTCTCTTTGTAATTTAGTCTAAATAAAGGCTCTGGTATTAATTTTTTTTTTTTTTTTTTTTTTTTTTTTTTTTTTTTTTTTTTTTTTTTGAGAAAAATAAGTCCTACACAATCAGAGACATGCATTTCCCGCTGTCTAATCAATTTCATAACTTTTTTTTGTTAGCTTATCCCCTTCAATGAAATTATCATTTTCAGATGAAAGACATATTAGAGTCTAGGTTGTTAAACATGCTAAATCTCATCTCACAACAGGACTGAATGGGATTTTCGTACATGCATTTGGTTCTTTGACTTGTACTAATGCAGTGTTTTGCTTTTTTTTTTCCCCTAAGTATTTTCCTGGGAGGTCCTTAAGAATGATGCAAAGAAAGAAGTTTTATATGTTTTTAAAATAATCTCTTTCTGCTGTAAGGAAAGGCTACCTACAGCTGGGCACAGCTGTGAGGACAAGCACTTATAGCATACTGAGAACATAAACCTGTCCCTATGGGCTAGCTCTTTCCAAGGCTCCTGTGATAAGGAGACCTTGTGAGGTCCAGGAAAGCAAGCACAGAAAACATTAATGCGTGTGAAATTGCCAAGTAAAGCAGAGACATCAATCACGGCTCTATTTTTCATAAGGCTTCTCAGATGTGGTAACTCAGAAGCATCCCTTGATGTTTATTTGAATCCAAGCCATCATTGCTGATATAGAGCTATACACATGAATTACTATCAACAATATTTTATTTTCTGTAAAATGTAATAGCACAGAATTTAATTAGCTCATTGTCTCATACAGACTGTTCTTCTTAATTTTTGCAAGTTCATGACTGAGACCCGGTCTAGGGCATGGGGAAATCTGGTCTCAGGGTGAGGTTTACTCACTTTACAGAGAGATGATGATGAGAATTTTCTGGTAAGCAGGGTAGAGAAAAGCATCAGAATGGCAATAGAGCTTTGTTCACAATATCATTAAAATTGTAATTGTTCTATAATTGATGATCTTTGGTCATTGCAAAACTGAATGCAGAGAAAAAGAGCATTATGGGAACAC
This sequence comes from Hirundo rustica, assembly GCF_015227805.2. Classification (NCBI taxonomy): domain Eukaryota; kingdom Metazoa; phylum Chordata; class Aves; order Passeriformes; family Hirundinidae; genus Hirundo; species Hirundo rustica. The sequence continues at coordinate 30,003,213 of NC_053452.1, forward strand.
AATGAATGGGCTCCATAAACACAGAGGAACTACATAAGTGGAAAAGCTTATCAAATGCCCCTGTAACTGTACGGGTTATGCCCAGTCATTATTGAGCTTCAAAGAGGAGATGGACTCATCTGGACAGTATCACAGAGATTTTTTTCAAGCAATTCTTTGCATCCTGTTCTAAATGAGAGTGGATTATCCTCTTCTTTTTCTCTATAGCTAAATGTTTTTGTTCTCAGTCCTGAAATATCTGAATTTTTCATAACCGTCCAGGGATCTTACTCTCACTCACTGCAGCTCAGTACTAGGACCTGTTACTATCTCCAATACCTTCTCCCTTTAAAAGTACAGGTAAACAATCCCAGGCAATGTGCTTAATGCCCCCCAGCAACTCAGAGACCGAGCCAGGTGAATGATTCCTTACATACATGCACATATGTGACATTTCCTCACACAACATATTTGTGTCATGGACTAGATTCACCATTTTTGGGTTTGTTTTTGGGTTTGTTTCAGCAGTGACACATTTTTGCCTTTGGGGTTTTACCACAGCTGCTGGGTGAGGAGGAAAATAAATCCACCTGGCTAAGCTATTTGCCAGCTTTTTTTTTTTTTTTTTTCTGCCTCTCTTTAATGTGGGGCAGCTGTGCTGCCTTATTCTCTGCAGCTGACTGTCCTTCTCTGCCCACCTTATAAAGTATGGAAAAATCACCCTTCCTCTATCCAGCTGCCTGACGGAGGAAATGCTTTAAAGGGCAAAATTGCAGCTCCTTCAAACAGTGATTCACAGAAGAACTTGAGCTTTGATTTATAATTAGAGCTCTGAAAACCTTTCATTGCAAAGCTGGGATGAGCAAGGGAAAAAGCTGTCCTCACCTGTTTTCTACCTCACTTCATTATAAATCTGGTTCATGGCTGTCCTCTGCCTCTGTGTTTGCCAAGGTTTTGATGGTGCGGGTGTGAAACAGTTTCAAAGGGAAATTTTAAGGCAAAAGGAAACAGGAAATATTCTCTTTCTCCATAATTTCAGGGCAGGGTTTTTTGCCTCCTTTGAAATTATTGGGATGTTGACTTTCTGTATGACTTTGAAAGAGTTTGTTCTCACATTTGTCTTCCCTCCTTTTCTCATTCCCTCTCCTGCAATAGCAACAACTGTTATTTCTCCATTTCACCACCCTGGTGACTTTGCAAGTTTCATGTTGACATGGGCTGAATGACAGTCTGTTCACAAGACAGTCATCTGTGCTTTTGCTCATGAGATTTTTTTTTTTTTTTTTAAATAAAAGGATGAGCAGGAGCCTTAAATGAATTTTTGTACATCTTGATATTTGTTTTCTGGTTTTCTCTTTGTACTCTCTGACACCTCCTTTCTCCCTCTTTACCTTTTCTCTTGCTCTCTTCTGGTGGTAGCCCTGCCTCAAAATAGGTCTTAGGCTCCTCTGTGTGGCTTTTCTCCCCTGAAAGAAAAGAATCTCTTCTCAAATCTCATGTAAAAAATGGTTGCAGAAATGTAATCTCTCAACATCCAGAGGTAGAATCTGTGAGGAGAACCACAGATTTGAAAGGAAATGAGTGTATTAGTTCTGTGTCAGTTTGAATCAGCCATGCTGTCTATGCCTACATGCCTATGCATAGATTGAAAGCTCTAAATCTCGCTTTCAACCCCTGAACTCCCTGAATTTGTACTTGTAGCATACACTATATGTATGCCATGCACTTTGTCAAGCCTCTTCACGAGAGCTGATTTTCTAGTGCTAGCACTGATCCTGTACCATGGTGTCATGTGCAATGCTGTGCTCAACTTGGCTAATCCTGTTGAGAAGGAATCTACACAGCTGGTATAACTCTGTCAAGTTTTTCTTACTGCTTCTCGCAATTAGTTCTGAAGTTTTGCAGGCTAATATTTGTGATTAATACACACACACACATAAAATGTATAATCTCTTCTGCTAGCAGTTGAATTTCTTTTTTTTTTCCTTTTTCTTTTTTTTTTAGTTATATCATGTGGCTGGATGTCATGGGCAGTTTTCAGGTATGATAAGGTATTGCTTTAGTTTACTACTTTGAGAAGCTAAAGAGGGCAGCAGTTTCTCATTTTCTCGGTTGTGTTCCATGGATAGTTATACTGGAATAATAAGTATGAGTAATGTGATTTTGATCCTTTTTCCAAGACCTCATGGCACATGGAAACAAAAATTTGCAAGTAGGTAATCTATTTTGAGTCAGTTTTTAGTACGCAGGTGACAAGAAAACATTTTTCAATAGTTTAAATTAGAGATGGAATAAAAAGTTTCAAGAAAACCTTGATGCATATAAAACTGGACAAAACCAAGAAAAGAATGAGGAGGAAGATGCTTTTCTGTAAAGTCATCAAACATAGGCGACACCTGCCTGTGGTCTACAGCTCAGACACCATTGCTGTGTAAAGTTATGTTAAGACTCTGGACATCAGTGGTCAAATATTCCAAACCTGAAATTCAAGTTTTAAGGGATAATGTTGCCTGCAAATACAGGGGTTACTCTTTTTAAGAACAGGAAAGTGGATTAAGTTGACAGTAGAGCAAACTTACCATGGCTTCTAAGGTCCAGCAGTGAGGACAGAAGGATCCAGTAATTTTCAGAGTACAGTGCATGACACATAGCACGGTCTGAGAACTGTGATGTATCTGGAAGGATGGAAGCAGGAAGAGGAAGAGGGCGTCTCTGTATCCCTACCACCATGCAGATAAGAGGACTGGACATGGCAGTGTTGTTAGCTTTCTCTCAAAATAAGGGATGCAGATTTCCAAGGGTTGAGTTGGAGATTCACAGTTTTGCTCTCTAGATGTAAACACTGAACATGGCTTAACCAATCACATGACAGGCATATCAGGTTTATCAACTGGTTGCCAGATGTGATCATTAATGGACAAAATAGAAGAAAGGGATAAAGTAGACTTGATTGGCTGGGCACAAAATACATACAAACAGACCATTAAAATATTTTAGTCTGGTTAAAAGTGTACAACATTTTTACAACATATCCACTCTACATACAATGCAAATATCAACTTCCATGCCCTACAAAAGTAAAACAACATCAAATTCACTGTTTGCCACATGGAACAATTCATAAATGTCCATAAAATTTTGATTTGTGGTTTGTCTTCTCAGAAGCTGTAAAACAAAGCCATGTCCAGTAGCTGGAATAAAAAAAGCTACATTCCCTATGAAAGCATCTGTCTCTCCTGTAGTTCTACCAGAGTCTCACAAATAGATTTTGAAGGCGGAAACTTGACTCCCCTATTCTTCAAGAAAGATCTAAATGGGAAAGTTGTTTTGATAGTTTAGAAAGAAAGAAAAAGAAAGAGATGGGACTCTTCTGGAAGGCTGGAGCAGGTTATCAGCAGCTTAATGGCCTCATCAATCATCATCATCACCACCATCATCATCATCACCAAAAACCTGCATCACCTATTCGCTCTACCTTTCCTCTTAATTACTGAAACAGGTCACTATATATTTACTATTATTTCTTTGACTTCTGATTTAACAGTCCTCATAATCTGCTGTAACCCAAATATTCTGAGTACTGATATCCCACACCTTTTATAATATGTAACCCTTTATCATCCAGAAATAAACAGTAAACTCCCTCTGTAGCATTTACCTCGGCAATATCAAGAGATGGATGTAGCATCAGGTTTCACAGAGGCCTCAACTTGAGTGCCGAGCATAATAAAATACCTAAACCCCCTCCAATAAATCTGAACCAATAAAAATTTAATGTTATAGTTTCAAATAAATCTGAGCAGAAGGTAGGTTTAGGGGAAACTGGTGAATAAGAAGAGGCTTTAATGAAGGTAAAAATCAATTCCCGATAACATTGCTCCCCTTTCCCCCTTTGGAACAGACTGCCTTGCCATCACTGTCAACTGTCACAGAAAAGACTATCCTGCGAGCTTTAACATCTCCTATGCGCATATCACTAATTATCTGCAGCAGGGAAGCATGTTCAGATTTTAACTACACAAAATAACAACCCAAGCGTATGGATTATGACATGAGACAAATTTTAATGTCTTGGAGTCATAAAGTGTTGGCAGCTGTGGCATACCCCAGCCTACACAGAGAACAAGGTGAATGTTTTGGAGTGTTAATGCTTATGATTTCCAGGTATCCCAGGGGCTTTGCAAAGGGAGAGCGACCAGCCGCAGCTCCTCAAACTAACCACAGAATCTGGGCATCACGGATATTCCACTTAAGGGTATAAACAGTACACAGGTTTTCTACATGTGAATGGATTCCTAATGAAGTGTTCTCCATGGGTAGTAGATATAATTAAACACCATTTACAGATGAAGGAAGAGAAGCATTAAAGGATGAAATGACTTGTCCAAACTCAAAGTGATGCGTAAGAAAATCTGGCAGATATGCCAAAAATCCCCCTACGCTCACTAACTTTTTTCTGGAATCGTAGAATCAGAGAGTGGCTTAACTTGGGAGGGACCTTTGGAAGTCATCTGGACTAGACCCTCCTACTTGAGCAGGACCACGCACAGCAGGCTCCTTAGGAGCTTGCCCAGATGGCTTTTCAGTGTCTCCAGGGACGGAGACTACAATCTCTCTGAGAAACCCATGGCAGTGCTCAGCTCTCCTTACAGTACAAAAGGTCTTCCTTATGTTCGGATGGATCTTCTTTCTGTCCTACCTATTTTTTTTCTCCATTCACCAGTTTTCAGGACAAATGCCAGATAGACTGATAAACACTGTAGCTCTTTGTTACCCTCGCAAAATAGGAATAAATTCAGTGGCAAGTTGTCCATTTCCCCCATGGGAGGAAGATGATGTGATAGCTCTCCACCTTGGTAAAGCCAGTGAAGACATACAATAGGAGATTTTATCATCATAAATTATAAAATCTTGATCTACTTCTCACTCTATTGTCTGTGCCATTAATCAAGGCCTGGTCAGTATAAAGAAAATCTGTACTTCCACACTGTATACATATGAATTAAGTGAGCAGGTCTCTAGGCACCTTTCCCTTCTCATCCAAATAATTTCATCTCCTTGTTCAATCTTTAGTTCTAAAATCACATTCCTTTTTCTTGATTCATCACTGCAAATATTTTAAACCTATTAACATCCTTCACAGCTCTTATTGCCTCTCACCTTGACTTGTTTCTTTTTTGTTGGTGCTTTTTTCTTGGTCCATAACAGGAATGCAACATGCGGCTGTGAGAATAATCTTAATTTTTTCTTAACACTTCTGTATGAATTTCTTCATGTTGTTAGGTGACACACGTTCCTGTTATATCTGAGATACCAAGAGAGAGGGATAAGAGGAGAAGGAATCTGGTGGAATTTTTAGAGCTGCAAAATACTCAGACTCTGCCTTCTGACTCTCCAGAGTACAGTCCTGCTCCACTGCCAGTTCTCACCCACTCCTCTTCTTCTTGACCTCTACTATTTACTCATTTCTTCACACCTTATTTTATGAACTTAGCCCCTGTACTCTGGTGTATATAATGAAAATGATTACTGCTGAAATAAATAAAAAAAAAAAAAAAAGAAGACTTTTATGATATATTCTGTCATCTCTTTGCTTGTTTCTCCCCTTTACTCCCCCTATCTTTTTCATCAGTTATGACTCAGTTGGTGAGAGCACCCTGAAAGGATGCATAAAGTGACTTTCAAGAACTCAGCCTACTGAAAGCATTCTGTAAATATCTGGATTTGGCTTTAGACATACTTGATCCCAGCATGAGCCAGTGGGAGGAGAGAGAAAAATGAAGCAAGTCTCTTTGCTGTTCCTGAACTAAGATAGCCTCCGTTCAAGTGGAGGGAAAATTCCTATATGGCAGAGAAAACATGGGAATATCATGCCATGCTCTACAGTCACCATGCAGGCATGGTGGTTTTAGTGTTTAGAAGGGAGTGAGTTCTAAAATCTTTTCTGGGGACCGAGAGAGGAATGTGGAGGTAGGTAGTTTGACTCTAATTGTCTAATGTCTTGCTGCATGAGCTGTATCTGTGGACCTGAAAGAATTTCTTTGTTGGAGACAAGTGGAATACTTTTGTCTGGAAATCAGTTTTTAACAGTGATCTCCCCTCTGGAGACAGTGTCAAAAGAAATTGGTGATTAGGACATATTTTTATGAAAAGCCAAGTAGACAAGGTAACCACTTGCCAACAGCAAGAGGAAGGATGAGGCAGTGAGGTGCAATGTATTTTCTGTTTCCTCATTGGGTCAATCAAAATTTGATACTGTGGTTTCCTCCTTTTATTAAAATTACAATAGTGAGTTTTCCTTTACAGTTTAAAGAACAAGATCTACAGATTAAAAGAGCTATTATTTTTGTTAGGCATTCATAAGATAGGATTCTTCTTCAAATATATTTTCATGCACTTTTCTTTTATTAGTTCTCTTTTTTTCATATTTTTTCTTAAGTTTCTTTTCCTCTTATCCCTTTTGTTCCTCCTAAGGTCTTAGATGGCAGCATTTTTCATTACATTCCCTGCTTTTTTAATCTCTTTGTCTCCATTTATGTAAATCTGGCATACGAACATGGAGTTATGAAAATCCTTGGAGCCTGCTTTAAAGTCTCATGAAGGTCTAATTAAATATTGCACGCTGGGAAAGATATATTTTCCAATGTATGCGAAAAAATTAAATTGATTGACATGAGCAGTAGGTCTCAAATCCAGTATTTCCTGACATAATGCATTCCTGGTTAACTCAAATTTCAAAGTGGCTTCCTTTCTGTCACACATGGCATGTGACCTCATAACTGCCCCATTTCCTGTTTGTTTTGTTCATTGCTGATGTGAAGACCAAAACAAAACATAAACCATTTTATTTCTCTCCTGGCCTCAGGCTGTTTGGTGATTGTTGTTATTATAATCATTATTACTACTATTGTCATTTTCTTGCATGTTAAGGCATCGTGGTTTTCTACTGCTGTGTAAAGACAATGAGCAGTGAATGCAGAGAGGGCCTCTAAATGAGATCATCCCTTTATCTCAACAAAAATAAATCTCCTAAATCTATCTGAAAATCCAGCATCAGCTCAGATCATCCATCAAACATGACAGCAATGGAGGAATAAAAAAAAAAAAAAAAAAAAAGAATTCTGTATCTACTTGTTTAATTCAAATAATCTGATCTAAAGAAGTTTGTCCTTTCATTACCATCCCAGAAAAATTGGCATTTTGCTGGAACTCAGAGTCTACATTTTTACTGTTTAATATAATCTCCAGGGAGCATTTTTGCATTTTTTGGCCTGAAGTACAATGGCACAAACTGCCTGAATCCATACTTCATATCACCTGGTTCTGGGTGAAATTACGTTTTGGTGCTGGAGGGATCAAAACCAACCCGAATAGTGTTGGAAGATTTTTTACAGAAATGGGAGCCAAAACTGGTTAAATTAAGTACAGGAGAAAATCCCTGGTACTCTCTGCCACTTGAGCTGTGTGCTCCCTCCTTGGTTTTTGTCCCCCAGACCCATGCCTCTCTGTCACTCTGAAGAGTTCTAGTGAGCCAAACACACCTCAGGGCACTACTTAGAGAGGATGATTTCAAGGCAATGGGATAGCTAAATGTTTTCCCTAGCCGTCTTAGCTTTGGGGATTTAGTCTCAGTGGGAGGTTTTGCGAGTGGTTGTATGCATGCTGACTCCAAAAAAAAATCTGAGGACATCTACTCATAGGATGCTCTGCCTCAGAGTTCACTGATAAGTGCAATAGCTGGTTGTTTGGGCAGACAAATGCATCTGGACGGAGGAGAAAAGTGTGGTAGCCTGAAGAAATTACTCTGCAGGAAATGTACCCTCTTCTGGCCAAATTAAATTCCTTATCACATTTTCAATGTCAAATGGGGAGAGTGAAAGAAAGTTTAGGTGTGTTTAGGTGTTTGTCTTGTTTCAAATCTCCCACTGAAGCTGTGGGAATGGTGTTGTGGAAGAAAGCCTTGTGATGCTGTTTTGGGTTTTGCCTTTTTTTCTATGTTCTCTGTATTCTTTGCACATATATTTGTAGCTTTGTAGCTTATTGTATTAGCAGCTAGTTTTCCCAGTAATTTTCCATGGCTTTTCCTTAGGCAGAAAGACAAAGCATATTCCAGAGCTCCAACCCCTGGGGGTACAAGGTCTCTGTGCTATCTGGGTTCTTCCTGGTTACCAGAGTTGAAAACAACACTTCAAGATCCATATCATGGACAAGGCACAGCTACTGCTGAGGGGAGGGACTCCAGGGAGGGGGCTGCTTGACCTGGGAGGGAATTGCATCCCCACTTGTCATCCTAATTGCTGTTTTTATAAATTATACTAATTTCCTAAAACCTGTAAGAATGTATTCACCCTTGGAAAGATGGGGTTTTGTGGACATCTTTCCATAACTGCCCCTGAAGGTTTTCAAATAAAGATCCTCTTTTGTATTACTTCCTTACTAAAGTTATCTTGAGTTTAATTTCCAGGTTGGGAAAAAGGCAATGCTTGCAGGCTGGTCATGAGCCATGATGAGGAGCGTCTCCTCCCACCCCTGGACATGTGTCATTGTGATGTGTGTTGTAGGAATGTGCTGCCATGTAGTCTACAGAATAAGCATTCTCCAATTTTTATATTTGGATAAAAGCTGTTGGCACTTTATGAGGACCTACAGCTATTTTAGCTAAACTGCTGAACTTGGGATCTAAATAAGTAATTACATTTGTGCATAGCTCTAATTTTCATGCTCTTCCAAGCTTCTTCCCTTCAACCCCTAACCTGCAAGGCATCTTCAGGCAACTCTGTTTCACACCGGAGAGACCTACATATCAGTATTGGCTGAAAAAATTATGACATGAAGTTTATGATCCTTCAGATCAAATCTCTTGACAAACATTTTACAAATCCTGCTCATCAATAATAAAATGACTTGGATTTAGAGGTCTGCAAGATGAAGGTAATATACAGGAGAGGGAAGGAGAGAATTCGTAGAAATTACGAGGTTAAGTTCTGCTTGCAAAGACTGCACAAACAAAGAGGAATTAACATGTAAAGGATACCTAGAAGAGTAGCACTGCTATTCTAATGTTCCAAATCAGTCGTCTTTGCACTATCAGTGTTAGAGTCTAAGAACAAATAGAAGAGACTGATCTGTAGCAGCTAGACAGATGTGGGGTTTTTTCCTTTGGTTTTCAGGCACAGAAGGTGCTCTTGGGGAAACCCTTGCATTAGGATTTTTGCCACAGAAAAGTCGCATTGACTTTGTGAATTGGAATCTGTGGTCAGTGTTGTATGAACTTTAGAGCAGATTTACAGAGCGTGATTAATTTTTCTGGAAGCAAGGCATTGTTAGTTTGTGGTAGTAGAAGAGAACACAAAACACTCCCTGAAGCTGCACGGAAGCCCACTAGAAATCTCATATAACATTTTTACAGAGGGAATGAGTGCATATCTGTGCAGATCCATACTGGACAGGTGTGAAAAACTGAGAACCCTCCCCTTCCATGGCAGGTTAATAGCACTTGTTCTATAATGATGTTAAAATCTGGCCAGAGTTTGCGTTTAGATGTTTGAACCTGCTTGAGATTGGTAAAACATATAATATGTTTAAAATCTTGTCAGTATGGCCTTCCAGGTATGAGAATGTCAGCCTTTTGCTTCTTTGCATCCGACAGAAAGTTTTTCAATGGGGAAATTTCAATTCTTTGTTTATGGGTCCCACTGGGACCTAGAAACATTTTGGTCATAATGCATGTGATGGCCAGTTTGAAAACCTTGTGAAGTCTAGTATTGCCAAAAGATTCAGTTTCACGGATGTCACATTTAATCTGTCAACGTGGCTTTCCTTCATTCATAACAAGTTTCAACAATTGTGTATTCAGAATGTGAAAGGTAAAACTCTCAGCTGAGGGTGATTTTCTTCTTTTCCAAGCAATAGCAGATCTATTAATATCAGCAGGAGGCACCATCTTGAATTAACTCAGAATGTTATTGCATTTTGTTTATTCTTCTCACATTTATTAACATGGAAACCTCAAGGTAAAGCCAAATTTCTGTTGTACTGTGTGGAAAACCCATGCTATACAAGCACAATCACATAAAGAAATAGAAAAATATTGGTTTTACTTTTCAGAGTAAAACCTTCAAATCATTTTCAGAGGATCTTAAGCATACAAAAAAAAAAAAAAAAAAAACAACACCAAAAAAACCCCCAACCCCCCCCCCCAAAAAAAAACCCCACAACCAAACCAAAAAACAACCAACTAACCAACCAACCAACCAACCAACCAAACAACCAACCAAAAAAGAATGTGCAAAAGCTCAAGCAGAAATTGGGCAGTGTAGAGCTGGAAAGCAAACCTGTACTCCTGAGTCTTATTCCTCCATCCTAACTATAAAAATTGTCTTACAGCCTCAGTCAGGCAGCTTCATGCCATATATTTGTGCTATAATGCCAAGAGAAAAGCATCCTCATGTATTTCTTACCTTTTTGAAAATACATGGTACAGCTGATGCATTTCCAGTTACAATTGATTTCACTGAGCCCTGATTGAAATCCAGTAACTCCTTGTGGCTCCAGTACTCTTTGGAATGTTTTCTGAGCTGTCTGTGGCAGGCAAAACCTTGTCATTTCCATCTGTGGCTGGGTTGTCACAACTTTTACACTTCATGAGAGAGTCTCATTTTCATTGCTAGACGTGTTTTGAAAGTGCCTTCTCATACTGAAAGCTGAGGCCCATAATGGACTTCATTAAGGTAGAACTGTTTTCTCCTAAGAGGCTTCAAAGCATTTTTCTCTGAACTTCATGCTGCTTTATCTGGCAGACAGGCATGCCCTCATACAAGAGGGCATTCTATAGATAGATATTTCACACTCAAAAAGTTTTAAATAAAAAATCAAGTAAAATACAGCTTTCTAAACTATAGTCTGCCTGTCACCTCTCTTAGTCCATTAGCTCTGAAACATACAGAAAGATGGGTCTTTTTTTTTACTTCTTCCCTGTAAGCAAGTGCTATTTTTGAAGTTTATTCTAAAATAATGTTAACAGGGAAGAGATTTTTAGATTATTTCCCCTCTACTTCTCCTTTCTCCTGCTGAACAATGGTATTTGTTTATGGATTTATCCTTATATTTTAGAGATTTAAATGAACCTCACCTGAACTTGCAATATATCCAGATCTCCATATGAGGTTGAACTTTCTAGCTTGATTTCTCAAACCTCCATCTTAGTGCAGCAGAGATGGTTCTAACTTCTGTAGCTCAGTGCCAAACCATGAGGAAATACATTAAGGAAGGGCTGAACACAAAAGGCTGGTAAAATGTGGAATTATCCTGTTACCAGCAAAAAGAAAGCCCATTCAAGCTGGCAGCAGCAGACTTTTACTTATGACTGCAGTCCAGATGCAGGTGTTCATAATTCTGTCACTTTTCCTGCCATCCCATCAAAACATTTCCTTTGCTGAGCAGAGACACTTTCCTCTTGCTATTCCCAACTGCACTACAAAAATGAATTACGTCTTTTTTTACAGGTAACTAGGAGGGCTATGAATTGGCAACTAAAATCACGGAGCACAGGATCTCTTCCTGAAAATGAACTTCTTCCTCAGTGATCCAGACAGCCCTGGACCTGCCTGGATATGCAGAGAAACAAGGACAGCAATGGACCAGGTAAGTTCCTATATTAAAAAGATCCTTATTTCAGTGATTAAAAAAAGCTAATAATCCAAAGACTTTTCTTCACTTGGCATGCTGATGTGATGCTTTTAGATAGGCAGCTTAATCCATTACTGACTGAGAAGAAAAGGTAACCCTGTTGAGTTTTTCACACATCCTGCTCAGGATCAGCAAACAGTAGACAGTGGATGATTTTTTTCATGATGGTCTGATCTATTCATCCATCTAACTCTTCAGTACTGGGGGCTTTAACAGGACTATGCTGGTGTACCAAATGTGTGGGAATAAGTGAGACTGTGCCCTAACTATCAGTTCATCATCTAACAGGGTCTGGGGAGGTGAATATTTGTAGAATCCTTTCTGCCACCTATAAAAAAAATAACAGCAAATGCAGGTGCATGCATGCTAGTTCACAGGTAGAAGAAAGGGATGGATAATTCGGGCTTATGGTGGTATAGAAGGAGGCTTGAGACAAGTATGTGCCATTTTCTGTTGTGGAGACCTCCTCTTGGATATAATATTTGCCTTATTAAAGGAGATACTTGTTTTTCAGATGCCTTCATCTGTGACTGCTTTTTTTTTTTTTTTTTTTTTTGCTACTACCCTGTAATGTTTTCACGTTTGTTGAATTCTCCTTGCCAAATTTAGTGTAGTGGTTTGAGTACCTACCAGAATGCTGCTGATAGATAGGATCAGGAGAGAAGCAAAGCAGGCTCAAATCTTAAAGGGTACAAAGACAGATTTATTAACACACACTAAAAGAAGAAAATGGGAATCAAAATGAAACTTTCAAAACACTCCTTCCTCCCAAGTGTTCACTTTCCCATTAACAACATAAAGAGACAAAACCTGTGATTTTCAGTCAGTCATTTCACCATTTAAAAATTATCTTTCATCAATTCTTTGGGAGAGGAGTCTCTCTTAGAGTCCCATGGAGACCTTGCCACAAGAAACAGTCCTCTGGTGGCTTCCATATCACTCGCCCGGAAAAAACTCTGTGCAGACTGTGAAGCCCCTCCCATTAGCAGTTTCCCAAGCTGCATATGGGTCATGAAGTCATGCATACTGGGGTGTCATTTTTAAAGATAAGGAACACCAAAGGCAAAGGATTCTTCATCTCAGGGAACAGAGATGTCTTCTCACCTCTTCACTGGCGCAGAGGACTTCTTATCTCATCTCTCTCTGTTCAAACATCTCTTGCGATCACAGGATCATAGCTAATAATTCAATATTCATTCAGTCCATCACAGATACCTTTGCTCAAATCCACAAATCTGAACAATCATCTCCTCAAAATGCATATTTTTCCCATGATTTAAAGGTATATACTAATACATTGCAGTTCATTACCATGGCTCAATAAGAGAAGTCCAGCCTAAAATGACAACTCCTCAGTCCCTTCCCCTAATTAGTCTTTTCATTCTCTCTTCACTAAAGTCTGTCTCATGCCATGTCTTCTCTGCATTCACTCTGTCCCTTTCAGGCACAGAAGGGTTAGGGTTTTGGAAGCTTCATTTGTAAAAGGAAAGACCTAATAGTTTGCCCAGAGCCTTTCTCTCTCTCAGGCTGCGGCTCATGGTGTCATATTTCAAGGCCGTGCTGTGGGGGGGAACAACTCCTTCCAAGAGATGAGGGATCGGAGCGGCTCAGGCGGTCAGGAACCTCAACAGCCGAATGTGGATGGCTCCTTCCCACCCCTGGTCTCATGGCGCAGCTCCCGGGAGGGGCCCGCGGCGGAGCGGGGCCAGCCCCGCCGAGCCCGGAGCCGCTACCAGGGGCTTGGCAGGCATCTCCCTCTGCCAGGGTAGGGGGTAGGCTTTAAAGTAACTAGATGTTAAGCTGCAGCCTCCCCCTCCCCTGCTGGTAGCTCCAGGGGGGCCGTCAGCAGGGTCAGGACAGGGCCGGCTCTGCCCCAGCAGAGGGGAGCGGCAGGAGGCCTGGCCAGGCTGGGCTGCTCCACGCCTTCCTGCTCCTGCGGCCACAAGGGAAAAAGGGTAGTTTCCCGGGATCCTCTGGTATTTGTCTCTGTGTTCACAGAGACATATCCCTTTCTAATTTGTAAGTCAAGCTGTCCACTTCGAAACTAGTCACTAATTCGTTTAGCTATAACTTCCTGAAAAATTACTTCCCCAGTGTCAAAGTACCACATACCCTTTCTAACAAAGTCTATCTTCTGCCTGCTCTGACTCAGTTGCTCTCTTCCTCCAGCTTGCTCAGCCATCATTAATAGTAATCAATGAAGGGAAGAGCTGTCACAGTTGTGATTGAAGGGAATGACATGGGTATTGCTGTCTTTGGAAGCCCAGCTTCAGCGAGACTCATGCAGAGAGTGATGCTCATTGCTCAGTCGAATGCTCTCTTCCTTGTCAGTCATTCCCTACCCTAATATCATGGCCCAGCGAGAAACAATTGAGGTTTTGTGCTGTTTGAACATGATGTTGCTTTGGCCATTAAACAGCTCCTGAGGAATACATTTCTCATTTCCGTGGCTTTGCATACAGTCACACATACACAGAACACATTGCGTACCAAGCTGCAGGTGTTTCAGCCTTACAATGCTGATATCACCCACTCCCACTCCTAGCTTTGCAAAGAGTAGCTAGCTGTTCAAAATAATTGACTAAATAAAAGAGGGAAATAACTAAGCTGTCCACTCATGAACCACTGGTCTATGACTGTGGACAGCTGAGTTTAGCTCCCAGCTTCTCATTTTTCAAGATGAGGCACTCTTCATGGATTATACTGAGCAAGCCGATGCCGTTCATGGGTTTTTGATCTTCTCTAAATGAGTTAATGCTGGTTTTGAACACAGTGCAGCCCTGCCTGTGTTGTAAGTAATTCTTGAAACAATTAGAAAAGCTGGATTGATTTAATCTGCAAGGAGGGTATCCAGGCCTGGACTAATGTGGGCTGTGATGCTCAAGGCTCTGTCAATATGTCAGTTTACATATAGCTCATTAGGGTATGCCCAAAATGCAACTTCATTGCTTGGGGTTTTTATATTTTCTATGTCTCCAGGCAAGATGTATTCCAAATTCTGAAACAATATGAATTGGGGATTTAAGTATCTAGAGTGATTTGTACAGATGATGTGTAATCTTATGTCTCATTGATTTAACTGTGGACGTTCACTGAAAACAGAAAATGAAAATAGCCCACTTAGTTTTAGTTTTACATCTTTAGGCCTACTGCCCCAGCAATGAAAAAGAAGCACTTCATCTAAGTTTGTGAGTGTTTGAGGTACTCTTATTGAAAGATTTGTATCTCAAATATAGCTATAGAGAGCTCATTATTGATTTATTGATAGATCATATTATATTGCTTATATTATAAACTATTTTATGTATCATGGAGATAGGATATCCTTTGTATGCAAACAGTAGCTGAATCTCAATGACCAAACCTCGTTCTCAGTTTCACTGCTGGGAGTCAGTAGTACCCCTGTTAAAGTTGCCAGAGTATTTCTGACTTTATCTGAAGGCAAATGAGAACAGAATGCATTTTTTTTTGCTGCCTAAGTGGAAAGTTATAAACTTTTAAACAGGGTAGTTCAAGGGAAAAGGTAAGCTAATGCTGACAAGTAATTTGTATATCATACCTAGTAATATGCTTCACACTTTGACACTTAAAATGAAACATATGACCCTGGAACAGTGAAGCTACTTGGACATGTGGGATATAATAATTTTAGAGGTGACAATGGAACAATGAAATCCAGGCCAAAGTTAAGAAAATTATTATTTCAAAGAAGATTTTAAAATTACCTTTTAAACTATCTTTAGTTTAAATGACAAGGATCAGGCAGTCCACCTTATTTTATCTGGTGTAATAGGGACAGCATAAATTTACAATTGAAGTTCCTACAGTAAACTGCTCCTGTATTCTTTTTTTCCTTTACCCTTGTGTGTGTTGCTGTCCGGTGCAGGCACACCCCAGATTTAGGAAAGTGGTTGGGTTATTTGGAATTATGGGATACAGATGAGAAATTACAGGTAGGATCTTTGGGTTTATGAGAGTGAGAAGTGGTTCTGTGTGATATGACCCCCTGCCACCATTCTCCAAGACATTTTACATAAAGTCTGCAGTGACAAACTCTTGTTCTGCTTTCTCAGGAGGTGTGGTTTCCTCAAGTGGCTTTCCCATGAAGAAGGTTCTAACAGCCATCATGGTTGTTATATAATTATATTATGTAATAGAGTAGAAAATCTAGAAAGAATTAGAATAGAAATTCTATCTAATTCTATCTGTTCTAGATAGGAAAGGAATAGAAATGCTTGAGGGTACTTAATCTGACCAAGGATGTTAAAGGCAAACAGTTGTGGTCAACAGCTCGATGCCCAAGTGGAGAGCAGTGATGAGTGGGAGAGCAGTGATGAGTGGGAGAGTAGTGATAAGTGGCATTCCTCAGGGATCAGTATTGGGACTGTTGCTATTTAACATCTTAGTTGGTGACATGGACAGTGGGATTGAGTGCACCCTCAGCAAGTTTGCTGATGACACCAAGCTGTGTCATTTAGTCAGCATACTGGGGGGAAGGGTTACTGTGCAGAGAGGTCTTCATAATCTTGAGAGGTGGGCCTGTGTGAACACCATGAAGTTTAACAAGGCCAAGATCTTGCATGTGACTTGGGGAAACCCCAAGCACAAATACAGCTGAGTAGAGAACATATTGAAACCAGCCCTGTAGATTGGGACCTGGGGATGCTGGCGGATGAGAAGCTCAACACGACCCCAGCCATGTGTACTCACAGCCCAGAAAGTCAACCCTGCCCTGGGCTACATCAAAAGCAGCATGTCCAGCAGACTGAGGGAGGGGATTCTCCCCCTCTGCTCT
Organism: Hirundo rustica; assembly: GCF_015227805.2. Taxonomy (NCBI): domain Eukaryota; kingdom Metazoa; phylum Chordata; class Aves; order Passeriformes; family Hirundinidae; genus Hirundo; species Hirundo rustica. Next base: position 30,019,675 of record NC_053452.1, read on the forward strand.
GCTCTTGTGAGACCCCACTGGTGTCCTGCATCCAGCTCCAAGGTCCCCAGCATAAGAAGGACATGTACTGTTGGAGCAAGTCCAGAGGATATCGACAAGTTAATTGGAAGGCTGGAACTCTTCTTCTGTGGAGAAAGGATGAGAGATTTGGAGTTGTTCAGCCTGGAGAAGAGGAGGCTCTAGAAAGAGCTTCTAGCACCTTTCAGTACCTACATAGGGCTGCAAGAGATCTGGAGAAAGAGTTTTACAATGGCATGGATTGATACGACAAGGGGGAATGGCTTTAAACTGAAAGAGGGTAGGTTTAGATTAGTTATGAGGAAGAAATTCTTTACTGTGAACACCGTGAGGCACTAGAAACAGGCTGCCCAGGAAAGCTGTAGATGCCCCATCCCTGGAACTGTTCAAGACCAGGTTGGATGGGGCTTTGAACAGCCTGGGTGTAGTGTCCCTTTTCATGGCAGGTGGGTTGGAAACCAGATGAAACCCAAAGCATTCCATGATGCTATGATTATATTTGGGATGGTGATGAGACTAAGCCTTCTCAGGGCCCACCTGGCCACACATAATAATTGACAGTCCTAAATCCTTTGTTCAGACAATAATTGAAAGTGGCTGTCATTCTTGGAAGATATTTTATTTTTGCTGCCTTGAAAAGGCAAGAATTTAAATGTTTTCCTGATCTGTGGCCAGAGGCCCTACTTCAGAATCCATTCCTCCTACCCCGCCACCACCCTCAAACCACTGCTGAATATCCTGGTTCGTTGTACGTCTATTGAAAAATTGCAGCAATCTTTATTGTACAGCACAAGGAGAGTGCTGTATAATCAAATTAGAGCAAGGCAAGCACTTCAAGAAAATTTTTGCAAAGAAATACATTTATTCACTTTATTTCTGTTAAGATTAAGTGCAGGTCTCTTGTGTATTTGCTTGGTGTTACCACCTGATTATTTTGCATCTGGCACAAACTTGAAAGGCAAATTTCAAAGCCACATGCATACATTTTTACAAAATTCAGAAATTTAAATACTTACATGCTAATATTTGCATTGCAAGTGATCATCTAATCAAGAAAAATGAATCATTAACCTCTCTAAGATATTCAGGTTGAACTTCAAAATATTTGTGATCAATCTTAGACTTCAAAAGATGTGAAATAATATCATTACAATAAAAGTGTTTCTAAGGCAAACAAAATTTCATTATAAGTATTTAGCTAGGAGGTTAAGGAAGTTCTTTTCAGCACATATACCAAATAATAAAAATAAAACATACGTATACTATCTTCCCAAGTATTGCCACAATCAAGATGTAAAAAACAGAAATAAGGAGGGAAGTATTTTAGCACATATAATTCACCTACTATTTTGAGAATGACTCCTGCTGACATCTATTGTTCTTGATTTTTGTGATTCTAAGTTTAAATTTCTTCATGTCATGCAATATCTATCATGTCCTTTGGGAGCTTATTCTCCAACCTATTGGACCAGAAAAGAAACATTTTTTTACAGATTTGCTGACTGAATTATCCTCTGCTCAGTATTATTCAGTGACAGTGGATTATATTTCCTTTTACAGTCTTAAATAATTTATTTGTCCTTGTTATTTACAGTCTTTGCCTGGCATAACCTCCTTTCATCCTCCTATTCAGTTTTTTAATATTTTTTTTTTTTCGTGAGTCCATCTGTGTCTTAATCATTTGTTGTAGCATTTCTCTGAGTCCTTTCCAATTTACTGGCATCTTTCATGCTCTAAAAGGCTTGTGACTTTATACAGTGTTTTTAGGGCAGGCAAACCCTTCATCAATTTAATGAAGCCTCTTTGGTACAATGCTCTTGGCTTTCAAACACACAGCATCTACCCTGGCTTTCAGGACACCTTCAAATTCTAGTGCACAGGCAAGTGTGGTATAGGGAAAGGAATGAACTGACAAAAGGGTCTTTGCCCTCTGGAGACTCCCTGCTCAAATCTGGGATGAACATTGTCAGTTCTGCCAAGCTTGCACCTCCCAGCTGTTGCATATAATGTTCTCCAGTTTTACATGCATTACCCCTTAGGCCTGTCCCAGGTCAGGGTGGGCCATTGGCAAGTATATTACTCCTCTTCTGTTACCTGTAGAATGCCACAGGTCCTCATTTTGTTGTCTTGTTAGGAGGATCATGCTTCAGAACTAGCTATCTGCACACCTCCCTTAGCACATTTTATTATGGATATTACAACATTTTCTGTAAATTGAGATGACAAAACTGGGCATTGTGGTAGAGCTAATAATCTATTACGTATGGCATTGTCTACCTCCTTTATTATCACTCCCTCTGGAGTGATTTAGCCACGTTGCTGGTGCAACACAGTTTTCAAACATTCAGCTCTGGCTTCTCTGTTCTGACTATCAAAATGATTAAATGTTCCTTTTTTTTTTTTTTTTTTTTTTTTTTTTTTTAATTAAAGCTGGGTGATTTTAGGGTTAAAGATAGATGGTGAGGCACTGGTATTCTTGTCCAGCTCCAACAGCTATTCTGCATTGCCATGGGCAAAAACACTGTCATGGGCTAGTACAGTTTTGTTTCTACTTATAGAGAAATGTAGAATGTATTTCCCAGTCAGGACCTAGGAATTTCTTTAGAACGGACAGGGACCTATCAGAGTGTTGGTTGGAATATTGGCATCTGTTTTGACCACTAAAAAATGTCAGTTACGACTTTGGGAAGCACTATATAAAACCCCTTGATTTCCTGCAGGTTAGCCTTTTTCCCTTTGGCCAGAGAGAGACAGGTAACATCGAGCTGGGCCTGCTGCTTCCGCCTTTTGGGGGGAGCTGCCTGAGGACTGGCCGGATTCCATCGGCTCCCGGGTGGTAGGGGGGGAAGGAGAGGTTGCTGCTTTACAACAGCTACTTCCTCCAAACTTCCCCGGGGCAGGGAGGGATCTCTTCCGGGCCCCTGATAAGAGCTGTGGGCCCCATTTAGGCCTAGTCTGCCCCGATTTACACCGAGGGCTGGGCTGAGAAGGCATTTATGATCCTGCCTGTTTTTTTTGATTCTGGACTCCCCGGGTGCTCTGATCTCTGATCTTTCTGTGTGAGTTCTTTCCTCCCCCTCCAACCAGCACGGCCTTGAACATCTAACACCATGAGCTGCAGTGAGAGAGAAAAGACTCTGGGCAGATTTAACCCTTTCCTAGCAACATGAAGCTTCCAAAGCCTAATCCTTCCCTGAGAGAGAAAAGGAGACACAGTGAACATAAAGAAGAAACCGCATTAAGTCAGTGGAGCGAGAGTGAAAAGACTATTGGGATGGGCTTGAGGAGTTCGTTGTTCTGTTTGTTGTTGTTGTTGAGCCATGGAAATGAACTCTAGATTATCCCTTTAAATCATGGGAAAGATATGCATTTGGGGAGATGATTGTTTAGATTTGTGTGTGGATTTGAGCAAAGGTGTATGTGATGGACTAAGTGATATTAATCGTATAAGATGCTTGAATAGAGATAGAGATGAGAAGTTCTCTGCACCAATGAAGAAGTGAGAAGATATCTCTGTGCCTTGAGATGAAGAATCCTTTGCCTTTAGAGTTATTCATCTTGAAAACCTGACACCCCAATATGCAAAAGTCTAAGACCCATGACCCATGAGCAGCTTGGGAAACTGCTAATGGGAGGGGTCACAAACACACGTTTCTCTGGGCGGCTGTTTTTGGGACAGTTATGTTCTAGGTTGTCAGTGGGATCCATGACTCTAAGAGAGACTCTTCTCCTAAAGAATTGATGAAAGACTATTTTCAAATGGTGAAACTGACTGAAAATTACAGGTTTTATCTCTTTATGCTGTTTTGTAGGAAAGTTAACAGTTTGTAGTGGGAGGGAAAAGTGTTTTTGGAGTTTCATTCTTTTTTGTTTTAGTTTTTTTCCCAACTTTTTTTTTTTTTTTTTTAGTATGTGTCAATAATATTATTTGTTCATTTTTAAGCTTGAGCCTGCTTTGCTTTTCTCCTAGTCTTTCTCACACAGAAAAAAGAGTGAGCACTAAGACCACTACACTAAATTTAGCAACCAGAATTTGGCAAACGTGAAACCATGACACACTTCTACAATAAAATATTGAAGTTATATAGTCCCCAAAGACTCTGAGATCTCTAAGGAGGAGGTGTGGCAGACATTCAGATTAGCTACTGTTGGAAATTTCTTTGAGAGTTCCTGTCACTCTTGGATGTAGGAGAAGGGAGTACCGATGACCTTGTCTGTGATAAATAACAGCTGTGTTAATTACCCAATACAGCCTTGCCACTGATGAGTCACAGCAATATCCAATAAAGATAAGTGTAATTAAAGGGAGTGGGTTAGGTGGTGAGAGAAAATCATGAAGGAGAAGGATCCTCGGGAGAGAGGGTCGCTGCTGTAAGGTCAGTCTGGCTCTGCAGTTAGAGCCTGTTGTTGGAACCTGCAGTCACAGTCTAGCCAGGTAAAAGCCTGCAATCAGAGTCTGTAAACTAGTGCATGCAGTCACAGTTTAGCGGGAAATAACCAGCAGTCAGAGGCTGCAAGGGAAACCTACAGTAGGAGCTTGCTGCAGCCGGAGTCAGGATGGCTAAGCTGTAAAGAGGAATAAACCAGGCCCCTTTTCATGCCTTGATAAACAGGAAGTCTGTGTCTTGGCTTATTTCTACTCTCTAACAAGAGGGCTGCTGCAACACTTGCATTTTAATTGTAGCCAACATAAGATGGTTGGTGATTAATACAACCCTCATGGACATGCTTATAGTGGCAATGTGCAAGAGGACATTAACAGGAGTACCAAGATATCTGGTAGGGTCAAAGAAAAGGGTGGAGGGTGTGACAGCAGCTGAGACTAAGCTGTTCATTGGTGAAAATCCTGAACACTCAGGAGATGGATCATTCACAGGACCAAATATATGGTAAGCTGGTATTTTATGTTTTAGTTTATATCCTGGTGCCTTTTAATGAAGGCTTTGAACATCAGCTCTGACTCAGATAATACTTTGGTTTTCTCATGCTGCAGTGAGAAACTTTCCTCCACAGCCAGTTACTGTAACACATCTCACTTTTGTGAGCCCCTGTCATCTCACTTCAAAAAGAAAAGACATTATTTTAAGTTGTCATTCCTTTCAGTTTATCTCAGAACTCCCATTAATTAGAATTTTTAAAGGACAAAAATTGGTAACTGTGATAATTTCTTATTCAAAACAATGTTTTAACTATGATCAATGTTGGGAATGTATATATTAGTATAATAGAAGTATTCTATTTAATTAAAAAGAAAATTCTCTGTATTTTCTTCCTTTGGATATGTTCTCTCATGTCCAGCGCGCCCACTCTCAATGTATATGCAGAAGCATCCATCCCTGTTGGTTCTGGCAAGGACTTTTAAACATGGGTTTTCTTTTTTTCCCCAATGGATAGTGCATATAGGAAAGGAAAAGATTTCACAAAAGAAGTCTTTGTAAGTGGGTATTAGATAACCTCATGGCTTAGCCTGTAAGACATTGTATCTATACTCTCTGGAAAAAAGGAAATGCTGTGAGCCCATTTTGCTCTTCTTAGAGCAAGAAAGACGCCACTGGCTAATAAAGAGAGAAAAATAAGATACCTATAGGCTGATAATGTTGTCTAGAGAGGTTTACATTGAATTAGAACACCAATGTCCAGAAAGGAAGGAAAATCTTTCTTCCTTCCCCCAGTTAAAAGGAATTGTCTTCCCTTAATGTCCTTTGCAACTTAATTGATAAATCCTTTCTCCTTCAACCTAATTTCACTAATGGTTAGTATGTATGTCACATCCCTAGCATTTGCTCTCTGTGCTGAAGTAGAGAAATATTCAGAAAATGAAAACTTACTGAAGACAAGAAAGATTCTGAAAGGCAAAAGAATCTGCAAGCTTATCCCATTTACCTGGATGTCCCAAGAGTGCAACGTTTGAATGGATGTGTGAAGATTTTCTGGAGGCATTCCAGCATGACTGGGTTTTGCTTAGGCAGAGACCAGGCACTGATGTATTTCTGTGCTGATCAAAACTAAAAAATAATGTAAGGGGGAGGTAATACAAGTCTTTGTTTTTGTTTGTCAACCTCAAAGCAGCTTGAAGTTTGGCCTGAATTTTGAATAAATGTTCAGGTTTTGTATTTTATTAATTCAGAACAGTTAATCTAGTCTTAACAGCACATTCCACATTTCCATATAAAAGAGAAGAATTCTGAGGCATGCCCTCCCTACTCTTACTCTGTTTTTTGGCTGCCAGAAGGTCTGGCATAATTATCAGCTCCTTATTTTCTTCTTATTTCTTCTCTTTTTCTATCCAGATTGAAAAGATTGGTGCATGCTCTCTTTTCATTTGTTTTTCTTTACCAGGCAATGTCCTGGATACAGAGAAAAGCTGTAGGATAAGTCTGGGGAGATTTTTTTTTTTTTTTTTTTAACTGGAAGTATGTGTGTAGCTAACTTTAAGATATTCAGAAGGACTCCTGGGACAGAGTCCCTCACTAGATGCTGGGAGTACCCATTCATTACTGTGAGTACACTGTAGGTATCGGCTTCCTTTTGTCTGGCAGATTATTGCTGCTACCCCCCAGTAAATGGGCCAAAACAGTCTCGCATTGAAAGCCTGAGTATCTGAGCAAGGACCCTCACCACAGAACTGGGACCATTCACTGCTCAGTCATGTGTGGGACCCTTCTCTAGAACCCTCTTTCATTTTAACAACAAGGCCACTGACACCTGCTTTGAGGTGACACAGTGAGGACAAGGCAACTGCGGCTCTTCAGGGAAGGTTGTTTAAAAAGAGACCAAGAGTAGGCTCGTGCATAGGGATACCCAGCAGCAGGAAGCTCTCCTCTGTGAGAGCAGAAGACAAGGAGCCAGGAACAGCCCCTTGAAGAGAGCACATGGGGCAGAGCAAACAAGGTTTTGCCTCTGCCTAGGGATGTCTGTCATTGTACAAGCATCAAGAGGGCTACGCTGACATCCATGCTGTTTTAATCCTGTGCTCTGCATTAATAACCTGACTCTATCTAGGCACCTTCCCAGGAGCCTTTTACAAATATGACCAGGAAAAGCCTATGCATGTGTGCCAGAGTGGTATCCTGCCAACGTGAGAGCAGTTGCTGCATAACTGAGATGACAAAACCTGCTTTCAGCTGCCAAACAGCTTGGGCTGGCTGAATCTCTGTGGGGGCTGGAGTCCCAGCAAGCAGGCTTGCGGATACTCCATGACTGCTGTAATTCAGACACCCAGCAGACATTTCCAGTGAAAAAATCTGATTTAACATGGGAATTACCTGCTAGAGCTGCACTGGAAAATGTCAGGGAAGATGAGTTTTGGCTAATATGCTCAGTACACTTGGTAAAGGGCAAGGCAAGCTAAGGCTAGGCAGACTAATAGTTGTGATAGTGTATCATGTATCCATGATTACTTTTGCTAGTCTGGGAGAGATATATACTTATTTATGCCAAGATAACGAGTGACTGAGCTCTCATTTCCCTTGCTGTTGGTCTCAAGAAGATTGGACTTGTTTTGTTCCTACTGCTGCCTGCAGATTTAGCTGTGAAAAAGCAGATGACAGAAGTCTGGATTTCAATAGTGAGCAGAGCTCCCATATGAAGTACAAATATTTCAATGTTATAATTAGAGCACACTAAGGGAGTGCGGTGAGCAAACCATTTTTATTAGTATCATTAAATTGCTTGTTTTAGGAGGAAAAAATACAAAATGTACTTTTTAATGTTTTAATTGCCTTCTGATATACTGCAGTAGGTACATAGAAAAGGTAGAATGAACAGAGACTAGAGCTAAAAGGAAGCTGGAAGCCATCTCAAGAGGCATTCTTAGCCGATCCTTTAACTCCAAAGCAGAATCAGCTATATTTAAAGCAATCCTGTCAGGCATTTGTGTTATCTGTTCTTCAAGAAATTCAAAGAAAAGATAGAACTGCTTCCTATGGGAAACTTCTCCAGTTCTTAACTAAGAATACAATTAGAAAGCTTCTCTTAGTTACTAAGGAATTTCCTCCTGCCCTATCTACCAGGTGCCCAGACAGATTAATCCTTTATTCCTTGCAGGATGGTTTTGTATTCCACATTACATTTTTGTATTTTTTTTTTTTTTTATGACATGAATAATTTCTTTTTCCCTTAATTTTTTCTCCTTTGGTCTTTGATTCCTTTGATGGGGTTGTATTATTTAGGTTTCTGGCCTTCTGAATCTCCTTGCTATTCTCAGACAGAATGTTCCCTGCTCTTCTTGAAATACAATGCCTGAAACAAGAGTCAGTATCCCACATGAGGTCTTATGTATAGAAGGGTTATGTATTTTATGTATTTTCAGTTATAGAAAATTTCCTTGTTCCTACACTTAATGGTGACATTAAGCGGAACTTTTTATTTCCATAATATGCCACAATTGATTAGAATTCCCTTTGTGACCCACTGCCACAAATTGACCCATCCTAGAAACATCTCTTGGCCAGTTGTTCTGTCCTGTCTGAAGTCTTGCCTAACTTGCAGGACTGTCTTGCACCTGAGTTCATTGAATTACACATATTAATTCTAGACTGATTTTTCTTTTTGCAAAGATCACTTTTTATTCTGTTAGTGTTTTCTAAAGCACTGCAGCCCTCCTCAGCTTTAGGTCATCTGCACATTTAGCAAGTGGATTCTGTTCCATTACTGGGTCTATGAAAGGAAGCAGATACAGCAGAATAATACTAGACTCTCTAAAACAATACTTGAAATGTGATCTAGTATGACAGAGGACTACTAATTGGTTTTGCTAAGATAGACCTGGAATAATGCATGACCACTGCTTAATGTCATGAGCCTACCTCTCAAGGAAAATCTGATATATGCTCGTTTCTCAAAATGAACCTGAAACAAACATATTGTTAAAAAGTCAATTATAAGCATTGGACTAAACTAATTCAAGCTAACTGATCTTTCTTCCCCAAAGTGGAAGTGAACCTTCACAGTTTTGGACAACTTTGTAGATCTCAGACTGGAAGAAAATGGAAATTTGCCAATATATCCTAAATAAAACAAAAGTGAAAGAACACTGATTTAATTCCCTTCTTACTTTGGGCTGCATTTCTTTAGCTAGCCCACAAAAATGCAAGGAGACACTGACAAAACTCATCCTAGATTAAGCCAAGGTACAGAATATTGAAGTAAGGAGATGTTAGCATATGCTGCAGCCAAAGACTGGGATGAGCTCAGGCTCCTTGGTCATCCCCTCACCTAAATGCAGAGACTGGGACTCAGTTCACTTTGTCCTCATTTCAACCCCATCTTCTCCTGCTTCTTCATCCACAGTAAGTGGAAGAAAAGAGATTTCTCCCTTGGGCGGATTTTTATGGGTGTTGAAGTGAACTTGCAGCCTGAAGTTTGTCCTTGCTCTGTTTTTGTGTGAGATCTCTCACCATCACAGCAAATTTGATTTGCAAGAGCAAGTACAGTGCCCAGTATTTTTAAGTTCCTCCTAAAAGCAAACATAACTATGTAAGGAAGATCATCCTGTTGCCATTACACTACTTAAAATTATGGATCAAGTTTGACATAAGGGAATTAAAGGAGGGAATATAAATTGTCCCTTCTTTAGTAGCAAAAAAAAAAAAAAAAAAGCCAAGCTACCTTTTGAGGTATCCTTTATACATGTATGGATAACAAAACTCCAAGTAATGATCTTCAAGACTCTGGAGAAAGTTTATGGGGCATGTCTCCAGTCAGTGTTGCTGCAAACAAAACATACCCCTGGAGCCTTTCAAACTTTCCTTGCAGGGACTGACAGCTATCAGCTTCTTAGAAGCAATATAGGGAAGGGACTGTGTACCAGAATACAACACCCCCGTGTGCTAGTTCCTATTGTTTCACTGAAATATAGAAGGGAAAAGACTTAGAGGATCACTTAAAGGAGTTAGACAAGTTTGAGTATCAGGATTGCAGCTGAAATGTGAATTTTTAGTGCTTGTTTCAGAACTGTGGTTTTTTTCCTCTCCTATCGTTTAGTAACAATTCTACAGTTGCCACAAGGGGAAGATGGTTCATAATTCATTACCTAAGCTCTTATCTGATTAATTTTTTTCTTATTGTTAAAGTTTCATTCTCGTCCTGTTTCCCGGAGTTTCAGACAGAGCTAACTGTTCTCAAGGGAGATTAGCAAACTGGTCCATAAAAACTAAGATTGGCCCTGAATTCTAATCCATCCAAACCTACTGACATTTTAAAGATGTTTAAAGGTTTAGGGATGTTTGCATGGTCGGAGCTCAGCTATGCAGAAGACATTTTTACTAGCACGGCACTGGCGGTCTTGGTGGATGGGATCCAGCTGGGGAACAATCTTAGAAAAAAAATTGGATAAATTTAAACTCTAAAGATATTGAGGATGTGCCCAACAGTCAATATGAAGCCTTCTGCTTCAATAATTGCTGCCATCGTGAGAATGGCACTAGCCAGAATCAAAACCCTCCCCCATGACTAAACCTAATATTCCTAAAGAAGAAAAAACAGGCTAAAGCACCAAACCTCAGGTAGATTTCCCATATGATGGAGGATCCTAGGAGTTTACAAGGGACTTCACTGTTGCTTGTCTTGCTTTACTTGGTAGGAACTCTAATACTAGGCAGTGTCAAATCTGACCGGAGGTTGCTTTGGCTTGAGAGTGAAAAACCTGACAGTGAATGAGGCCTTTACTTGGGCTAAATATGAGCAGCTTCACAAGAGTCCATGGCCACTAATCTCTCCCTCACATGGTCTGCATGGTCTCTGTTAGGAATAAAGCACATCACAGAGGGTCTGTGTAACATTTCACATCTGCAGCAGAGCACAGAAAGGCAGCTGTGTCTCTACAGAGGGGAAGGATGGCTTCACTTACAGGGACAGCACACAGAATGAACAGACCTCACTTCTTTTCGGTACCATTAGTTGCATACCCCCCAGTAAGTAATGCTAATTTATACAAAGCTGCCTAATGAAATCAGTGTCCATGCAATGATCTTATGCTTTACAACTGCTGCTTAAGGCTATTTGATCATACTTTCCAAAGGTCAGTGAACAAAATCATAGCTGAAAGGAAAAAGGACTGGGGTAATTTGCTCTGTCCAATAAGAATTGTGGTGACCTTCCTTTTAAGATGACCTTAACCTGGTTATTATTGATATGCTTGAAGTTTTCTCTAAGCACAGGTGCTTTTCTGTGATGCAGGTGAAGAATTACAGCTTTCTTTGCACTTCCAACTGCAAGTGTGGCTTCTTTTTCAACTGACTTAGGTTGAAAAGAATGGCTCCCTCTTTACAGAAAATAAATTTTCAGCATCAATGACAAGAAAATCAGTCATAGTATCTCCTGGCAAGGCTGCTGTTGGAGGCAGATCTGACACTGAGCAACCACCCCTCAGTAGGAGGCCCTGTGCCTAGGCTGGGAGCTGCACCCAGGCCCAAGCAGGAGCTATGAATAGCTGCATGTACACTTAGTTTTGATTATGTCCCGTGGGAAATTACATGCTTTGTCCAAGGGATCACAGATGAAGTTCAGAAAAGGTTATTTTGGAGCCCCTCCAACCCTTGTGCCCAGAGCATGTGACAGTTGAGATCTATCATTGCTAAATGAATGCATGGCAACATCACAGTGGGAATTAAGCCAGATGCTTTGTTGAAATTTTTCCTGCATGTGGCTAAAAGCGTAGCGCAGCCTCTTTTGTTGTTGTTGTTGTTGTGTTGTCTGCACCTGATCTTAGATACTACAAATTTCTTGGTGATTTGTAAAGCTTGAAGTCTGAGTTGCTATAACCATTTTTTTTTTTCGTATCTTTGTGACTTACAGAATGGAATCGTAATGCTACTGTGTCCATAGGAAAGCTACTGGTTGTTTTTTATGAGGTAAGTCAGTAGTTTGGAATTTGTGAGCTACAGGTGTGGTCTGTTGCTTTGTGTTTGACAAACCTCTCTAGGTAATGGAAACCAGAAGTCATTTCACGCTGAGCAACACAGTACTGTCTGAATCAGCCAGTGGAGATACTTGTGTGTCCTTACAGCCTATAGGGTAAAGCCATGCAGACAGCTTCTTCTGCACACTCATTTCTAGGTGGGTAATACTAAGGGAGACAAACCCAAACTCATAGATAGTAGCTAAAATCTATACAGACATGTAATGATGAAGAAGATCTCAGTGATTTTGGTGAACCATTGAATTTTGATGATTTCCTTGTATCTCTAGATGTCAAATAACCCTAAGAAATGTGAATTTATTTTTATAAAGCTCTTCATCCATGAAATATTCTTCTTTCTCCATAATTTTTTCATATATACATAACCGTTTCAAAGAGTTTGTTTTAAACTTGTGCAATTTCAAGCGCATGTTTCAAGCTTCTGGATGTTAATACTAGCCAAACAAGTAATGATGATGATGGTGATGATAATTTATCACAAAGTCTGTTGTGTTTCTGTTCTGTTCTTCAGCAGAAAGTTCTCACAGAAACCAAGCAGCAAACTGTCTGTGGAAAATCTCTTTTAAGCCACTGATGCTGGTCTCCTCTGATAAGAAGTGAGATTCCTGCGGATGTGCAGTATGGGGAAGTCTTCCAATGTGGTTATGCAAGTTTAGAGATGAACAGAGGGTAGCAATATTTAGATCCTAAAAAAGAGAGAAAAACCACACTCTTGAAAAATGGTGTCTTTAAAAAGACTGAGTCAATATTAAAAGTCTACTTTTTTGGCTTACCCACAGACCTTTCACAACAGTTACAAGACATTTACTCACAGTAGATTGAGACCATCCTATCTGAGGGCATATTTCTTAATTTGTAGCACCGTCTCAGCCTTTATACCCTGCATATATTGCACAGATAGGGATTAGCACAGCCTAGATCTCAAAATCAGCCTCATTCAAAAGGGGTGGGAGGATTTAACTTTGAAATAAAATACTGTATTATGAGGCTTAGGGGTCTTTATATAAAGAATGAGAAGTCATTTCCCAGGACAAAGAGATTGGATTATTAATGTGTTTAAATGCAGTATAGATAGGTACAAAATACCCTGTTTTAAATTAATTTCTGACACATCATAATATGACTGATGATCTCTAGCTTCATAAATTCAGATCAGTTCAAGATGTGAGCTGAGTGTCTTAAAAATGGAATGCTGGTCAAAAATACTGAAACTAATATCTCCAGGTGGTTTCCATCCTCAAATCTCTTCATTCAAATCATAACTTTCCTGGAAGTTGTTTTAGGCTGCCAATAATGTCTTTCTTTTTGATTTTGAATTTTTTAATTGGATAAAATAATTTTCAGTTTGAGGAAAAATGCAAGAGACTGTATCTTTCTTTTCATATTTTTTTTCTCTGCTTTTGTGATTTTATTATCTGCTACATGGATGGGTTAGCTCCAGACTAAAAGAAAATATGTACGTTCTTTGGATGATTAAGTTAAAGGCTGGATAAGAAGGAGGTGACAATGATTCTAAAGGGATTATTAAAGCAATGTACAGGTGATGTAAATATCAGATATATGTAGAGAAAACAAATGGAAAAATTGAAAGCTGGAGTAGTAACGGAAGGCAAAGAAGGAAAGATAGAAACTGAATGAGGAAAGTTGTAGATAATTCATGGAAATATAATTGCAAATATGCCCTAATACTTATACTCAAATGTTCCATGTTAAAATTGTGTAGGAAACCCTAACCAGTATTTTGTAGAATATTGTTTGCTTTGACTTCACAGTCTTCGTATGTTTGCATCAGTAATGTACAATTCATAATCTGCCAGTCCTATATAAAAGAGGATTTTGAATAGAATATAGAACTGCAATTTGTGGAAAACCTAGAAAACACACATTTTAAAAGTTTATTTTTACAAAACCAAACATACAGCTAAGAGATTTTTTCAATGATCCATGTCCCTTTTTTCCTAGTTTGGGCTCTTTCTTTTTCTTGTTTGACACATCTTATTTAACTTTATTTGTATTGCCTCATGTTTCAAAGGAATGGGTTTGAAATACCCTTTCTCTGCATTTTTTAGACAGAACAAGAGGAAAAGAGAAAAGATTTGTTGAGATTGAAATCATCCAGTCAGAAACCACAAACAAGAGTGCCCTTCCTGCATCATACCTGGGATACTTCTCCCAGAAAGGATGGTGAAATGCTGGACATGTGCTTCAACTCCTGAGACACGTGGAGTTGCAGGACATCCAGGCAGTTTTTCAAGGACAGTCTTCATGGTCTTAGAGCATTCACCACTTAAAACACACTTAATCTTAAATAAGGCCTGGTAAGGATATTCAAATTAGTGGTATTTTGTGCAGCAGGCAATTGAAATTTTCCCTTTCCTCTACTTTTCCTCACATTACTTATGCCAGCTCAAAAGGTAGGAAAAAATGTGGAAGAGAATTTTTTTTCTTTTTAATCAAGGTTGAGACTAGAAGAGAGCAGAACTTGGTGAGGATTTGCCTTGTGTCTGCTCTTAACATTTGGCAAAAATAGTTCCCACTGTGAGAAATTTTAAACGGGCAGATTTCCAAGCTGCAGATCCTGAAGGTCTGGATATACTGGAAGGATGAAATTTGGTTTGGTTTGTTTCTGTGAGTTTTTTGGGTAGAACAAGGAATGAAGAAGGGAGTGGTTTGTATCTTCTTACTGGTTTTTATGGCTTTAAAATGATTCGTGTATAGGAGAGCAAGAGAAGTCCATTAAACCCCTGTGGCAAAAATACAACAGACTTTGAATCTGTTAAGAAACCAGAGATTGCAGGGTATACATGGACTGAAATACTTGTACCAGTGCATGACATGGATTATTTGAATTCCAGCTTTCAGGAAACTTTTTGCTTCATCTAAACTGTTTCAAAGCAATCCCTTATCCAAAGAAACTTGGACAAACAAAGCCTGTAACAAAAGATGGCCAAAATCTTCTCAGATGAGATTACTCCAGTCTTCTTTGCTTCTTTACAGTTTGACAGCAACAGAAGCAACTCAAAACAGAAGAGTGTCATAATTGCTTTATGCCTGCACTTCCCTGGCTCCTGCATATGAAGTTTGCACAGAGAAGCTGAGTCAGCACTGGCAGAAACTGATGTGACTGCAGTTCATCTTTACCAAGCTTACTGTCAATTCTGTTAATAGCAACATTAGTGTTTCAAAAATTCATTGAAAAGGCATGAGGGACATCTGCTCTCTACACGCTCTCCTTTTCCTGTCCTAGCTGGCAGGATCAGATTCTTAGCTGGCGTAAAGTGTTGTAGGATCACTGATACCAGTGAAGTATTCTTTACTCCATCTAATGAGCTGATTCAAAGGCACTGAGAGAAGAGAGACAGAACTCATCTCACAGAACACTAGAATATGCAAAAGTTACTGATTTCAGCCATCTGCTTTATAAAAAATATTAACAGAAAGCAAATATCACAAGCCATTGCTTAAATTTGCAGTCACACAAACTAGGGAATTCTACCCATTTTCAGAGTCCAGACATGTTTAAAAAAATGCAGACCCACTCTGAAGAGAGTGTCGAATTTATTAAAAATGTTTTGTGTAATGATCTATGCTGATGGCTCCCAGATCAAAGTCTTGCAAAACATATGTGGCAATTATCAAGCCTGCTGTATCAGCAGCTTTAAACATAGCGTTGATCATAGTTGTTGCTGAAATTTAGATTATTGGTTTTACTACTGCAGTATTTGGAAATCTTGCCAATAGGAAGTACATTGATAAGTTGTTATTTTGCTGTTATCATAACAGAGGTGTCAAAATTAAACAAGAATAAATTAGGATAACAAATATATTAACATTGAAGAGATTCATTAAGTTTAGCTCTCAGAAAAAAAAAAAAAAAAGAAATCAAGGAATTTACCTATATTTCTTCAGGATCTATGAAGTGGTATTCAGGGTTGCATCAAAAGTCTATGCAGCCCCAAATGTTCTTTCCTACAGGGATCAGCTGCAAGTGTATAAATGTAAGAAATGGAAGGAAGTAGAGAGAGTGATTCTTTGTTGGTGCCCTCAAGCCACCTTCTTTAGAACTGACAGGTGCTAGATGTTGTACCCCTTCCATCACATTCAACACCACGCCAGCAGATCTTTCCCCAGGAGCTCTCTGAAACAGTTTTGAATATGTTTAAACTCTCGCTCACCTCTGTATCTTGCAATAATGAGTTCTGCAATTTATTTGTAAGTTGTGTAAAAGCAGTTTTATCTGTTGTTTTTCCTAATATAAAACATTGGAGCACCTCTAGTTCCTACACTCATAATAGCTTGCAATTACTTCCTGTCTGCTAGTTAAGACTGTGTAGACCTATTTGCTGACTTCCTTCAGTCCCGCCTTTTCCAAGATGAAGAAATGCAGGCTATATGCACATGAAATCTGTTCTGTATTTCTAATCACCCTTACCATGACTTCAAAACTACACTAAACTGTTTTCCAAATTGATTGAATTGTATTGTGTTCAAGATGTGAGCATGCCATGGATTTATAAAGCGGTGCAAAGATACTTTTTATTCTGTTCTCCATTCAGTTCCTAACAACTTCAAATATTAGATTTGCCTTTATGAAAATGGCAGAACATTGTGCTAATGTTTTTAAAGAAGCAGTTAAAGATTTTCTGAATGGTGATAGATAATTTAGAAATCATCATAGTTTATGCCAGTTTACACAGGAATTTTCCGTTTTGTTTTACTCTGCATTTCTTCAAAATCTCAATATTTTCTACCATTCTGTTGACTAGGCAAATAATTTAATAAAAATAATACTTGGAAAAACTGTAGCTTGTAAAAGTAAAAAATAAAGAGTGAGACTTTTCTGAGTCAAAATATTTCAGTCAAAAATTGCATATTAACTTTTTGATGAGAGGATGTTTAGCTGTCTCTTTGAGTCACTGAAATGTTTCTTTGCAATTTGAGCATAAGGTCATTTTTTACTCTTTTCTTTCTCTCTGATAACATTCTCCTGGACAAAGATTACTGTATCAAGAAAGTTGTATCTGAGAGAATTTGCAGACGAAGGTCTGCAGGTGAATAGTGTTGGGTTTGATCAAAAGAAAATGCATTCCGATTTGCTGTTATGAGTTGTAGACTTTGGAATTTGCTTGTGTTCCTTGAAACAAACAAAAAAACCCCATTGATTTATATCAATCAATGCTAAAGAACAGTCTAAATTCTGACTCTCAAACGTTCTTAATGAGTGACTTAACAGCAGCTCAAGACTAGGACTCTAAAGGCTTATTCTGATGCTGAACTTAACATGTTGTCAGCAACCTACTCAAAAAGTGTAAAGTTAAATAGCTGCAGAATTGGCTTTCAAGATTTTTTTGCCAGCTTTATTCTGCGTCAAGCAACAATAAATTTGAAGAATGGGTTGCCCGGTGCTCAGGCAGGAAAAAATAGCAAAATAAATCAGAAACGTTTTTTCCTAATACTGACTTACTCAACTGTAATAACATTATTCATTTAATATTCCATTCTGAATATAGACAGATAGATAAGAGATTAATTTTATACAATTATTCCACATCTTTCAGTGAAGGTCTACTTATATGGGAGAATATAGATGAAGGAGTATTTTCATAATTTCATCCTTAAGTCTTTGAGTAGGGCTGAAGAATGAATGCTGTGAAACATTTTCAAGACAGGACAAAAGAGTTTTTTCCTCATTTTGAAATGCACAGAAAATTTAAATTAAAAGAAACAGATAATGGAAAAATACTATTTCCCTCCTGCTTTGGTTAGTTACAGTTGTCACCAATGATGTCTTAATGTTCTTGGCAATTTAGATGATAATAAATGCTACAGTCTTGAGAATTCTTTCATAGTAGGTAACTAGTTGTTCTAAGGGGATGTACATATGAGGAGAGAAAAAAACCACTTAAGATAAAGAGGTCCATAAAAAAGTACCATAATGTCTTATTTACTGTAGTAGTTTAATGGTGACACTGACATAGACTTTAGCTATATTTTCATAATGCTAGTTTCACTGTTTATAATTGGGTAACTCACTGTCTGTATCCAAAACACTTGTATATGCTAGATGGAGGGGCAGGGAGAATCAAATAAAAACAAGGGGGAAAATAAAAAGGATTGCAGGAGCCTAGGATTGTATTCATGTGACTGAGAAACAAAAAAGCCCAAACAAAAGTATGAGCACTCTCATTTTTGTAAAATTGTCTGCTACTGCATTCAGTGCTGCAACGGCTTTGATTCAGCTCACATCTTTAGGTGTCTGGGAAATTAGTAATGTGAGCTGTGATGCAGCTGTTTCTCTGTGCCAGTCAGGACACGATCAGTGGCACTTGAAGCTCATTTTCCTCTTCGGAAGCGCATTGCAAGGTCTAAGGAGACTGCTCTCTGACAGGCAGAGAGAGGGCGGGATGCAGACTGGGGTTTTGATTGGAGTGTGTCCCTGAATTCAACGGTCATACAGAACAGGATAGATTCCCTGTCTCCCCACAAAGCAATCTCCTGGGATAAATTGCCCATTTTATTTTACTTAACAAGTTAGAGATGAGGTTTAACTTTGTCCTACTCCATGCCCACAAAAATTTAAATGCACATCCGCTAACCGACTCTTGCCAAGGTTACCATATGTCATATGGGGTATAGAAAAATAAGTAATTTTGGAGCAACAGGTGTGTTCTGACTTGAAATCCACCAACTTTTCTCAGTTTTGCTGTATGACATGCAAAAAAGGCTTTCACACTGACTGCCTTAGATTCAGTCTGTCAGATAACCACAAAACAGTCTCGTTTATTTTTAATGTTCCTTCTGTTGGGTAATGAATGGATGGAATTTGAAGCAGTCTAAAATGCTGTTGAACACACTAGTAATTTGTTACTGGCATATATTTCCAAATGCATGTATTATTTTGACTCGCACTTCAAAGGAAATAATCCAGTACCAAACCTGAGGCAGATCCTGACTTGCAAAGGATGTTGACTGGGAGACCTGTAGAAGTGAAACAGAGCGATAACATACATACAGGCGGAGCTTTTTTTCCTTGCTTGCCTTGCCAACATTCATGGTAGGTGGAAATACAGATGGACTGGGCATCCCCAGTTCCTGCCATTGCAGCCTCTCCCCCCTTGTGATATTTGCTAGTGTGGGACAGGGCTCCAAATCCCTCCCTTTGTGGGTGGAGAAGCCTAAAGAAGTGGTATTTCTCTAATCTCTGACCTGAAATAATCCCATCCCTGTCTTTGACTCGGGTTGAGAATCTGGATATCAAAAATCAAAAAAATTGCTATTACTGGTGCATAGTTTCTAAAATAATTCCCGTTTCTGCCTTCTCAGAGGTGAACAGGACTGTTTTGTAGCCATCTCTTAAGACACTGAAGGCCAGCTATAATACAACTTCATTTTTTTCCACTCGAACAATGCGAAGGTGACATGACATAATGTTATAGTACAACCGTGTAATTTTAGTAGGTTTCAATTCCTGCTACATCCAATGTGAATTAATTTGTATCCTATAACCAGACTGTCTCAGTCCCTTACCTTTGAATTCAGCCTCAGTGTTAGCCACTTAGCCAAGATCAAACAATTTCCCTGGTTTTATTTCCCTAGAAACATTAAATACATCTGGTTGTGAGCACATGATGTTCATGTTTGTGTGCAGTGGCTATGTATTGGACATATCTGGAGGCTATACCAACTTGGGAGCCTTAACACCATACCAGTACCCATGCACAAGTTGTCTTGTCTTCCTCATACTGAAAACATTGAAATATTCCAATCCCTTCACCTGTACCACGTGAACCATGGTGAAATTTTACCGGACTTGCATCCAGACCTAAATGTATACTTCAAGATGTTTTTCAAATCACTCATTTCTTCTCTGCTTAGGTTTCACAATTCTCTTACTGTAGATCTTCGAACAAAATAGCTCATGGTATCTCTGAAAACCAAGGGGAAAATCTGTTAGCATATTCATATGTGTACAAATATAGAACAGATAAAATGACTAAAAGACTTGATTCCAGCAAAACATGATTTTTCACCTCCAAACCCCAGCTGGCATGAAATACAGTATAGAATATAGGAATGCAGATGATTCTGTTCATAACTCTGGGCTAAATGTTATGCAGAAATGTGGACAATAAAAATGATTATGCAATAGCAGACTGATGGAAAACATGTATGTATGAAAACAACATGTGTTTATAAAAAACTGGATAAGCAGTTGATACCAAAGGGCTGCAGCTTAACTGTAGTAGTTGCTAGGGCACTATGAGGAGCAGCAATTCCCTGAGGACAAGAGGTGTGGTGGTCCCCTGGGGAGGTAGGGCAGAACCTCACCACCTAGAGCCTATTCCACCTCCCCAGTTAGAAACTCGGGGGAACAGCAGCAGCCCTAGTCCTGGGTGCTGGGCACCTCCTTGGGGATGGAAACCTGCTAAGGACAGGCTGGGGTGTAAGCCTGTGGGTGGGGATCAGGTGAGGGGGAAGCTGCATCAGACACAACTCTTCTGTATGCAAATACAAACTCGTGAGAATATCACCATCCTTACAGGGACAAACTGAATAATGGTGTATCTGAGAGATGCTGCACATCCCATATCTTTCACCCTGTTCTGAAAGTGGTGCCTGGTGTGCTGTAGGGTACAAAGAGGTACTTGGTATCCAAGAGGTCTTAATTACTGTGACCACACAGAGAATTTGACGGCTGGAAGATACCATGCCACTAGAAACACATATTTAAGTCACTGTTCCGCTGTGAAAATACGCTGTGCTGGATGAGGAAGCATTCTCCTGGAGGCAGAGTGGTGAGACTCCATTGGAACAGATCTTGTGACCTCTGATTAATTAGCAGCTTTGTAATAATCTTGTATACTTGTAATAATCTTGTATACTAACGATGTGAGCAAATAATGCATGGCTGAAGAGCATCAGCAGCAGGAGAAAGGGCTGGAATTTGACAGAAAGGAAAAAAAAATGCTATCATCAGGTCTGAAATAATTGAAATGAGCAAATAATTTAAAATGCAAGGAGCAAACAGGAAATTCTTCAATAAACTCAGGATCACCCTTTAAAAATGAGCAATGTATTTGCATGTAGATAACAATTCTTAGAATTTGTGTCAAGAGTCAGTAAGATATGAGCATGGAAACATCAAATGTCAGAAAAATGTTTTCAACAGGGAGAGGGGATTGCTAACACCATTTTGCAAGGTTATCAGGAGATATAGACAGATGGACAGATAGATGCAGTCAGTCAGGTAAAGGCAGGAGACACGGAAGCAAAAGCAGCTGCAGGGAAAAGAGGATTGGAATAATCACAAACATAGCTTGTGAGAGGAGACTAGAAAGGAGGGTGTTTTCTAGCTTGGCAAAACGATTGCTGAGAGACAACATGGTTGCTCTCGCAGAACACATAAGTAATTGAACACTAGACAGTAAGGTGCAGGACTTGTTAGCACGCGACAGAATGTTTTTAGCGCTTATATTTTTCTTGTGAGCCTATGAACCACACACTTGCTAGTGCTAGACATAAGAACAAGTCATTTTCCTGGGAGGCTGAAAGTCCAAGTTGAATCGTGTTCAAAGACTGAATGACACAAGATGCTTCCCAGTGAAATCAGCTGTAGGTAATGGCAAGATCTAACTGTTGCTTTTGGCTCTGCTAATATGCCAGGGCTGAGATCTGTTTTCAGAGCTGTCAGAGAAGTCTCAGAGACTGTCAGAATGAGAAGTAGATTGTGGTCTGCCCTGCAAACACCACAGGTACTTAAGCAGAAAGGAGTTTCAGTGCCTCTCTCCTAATGTGTGAAGTGCAAGCAGTACGGGCTCTATATAGCACACTGACGTGCTTTGGCAGCCTGTACTGGTGATGATGGGGTAACTGGGGCATGGAACTTTCTTTCAGAGAAAACTACTCAGTTTCTTATGCAGATTTCCTCCTGACTCTGCTGCATATTTGCATGCTCACACACTCACCCAGTATTTCTGGAACTGCAGAGCTGATCTTACAGATGATATTTCCGATCCTGATCCCAGGAAAATGTAATGTGCCCTTCAGAAAGTCTCATTTGGTGGCTTTAATCTGCTTCAGATACTCACATATCCCAACTCAGAGATGAAGGAAGAGCAAGTCAAATACAAGCAATAAAGCCCTGATAATAAAACCTTTTTAAATCACAAAATAAGTTGTTTGAGTTTGAGATATGTTAATATTTCTGAAGAAGCCCTTCTCCCATGCTTAATATTAGCCTTTATGTTCATTCAGTTATTAGACTCTATGAGAAAGCTAATTTTTACCTCACTGTACGTACTTCTTGATGACTTGATAAAAATTGCAGCTATAGAAGGTCTGTTTTTAAAATCACCAGTGGTGGAATTGGACAGGGGCAGGTACCTACAAAGAACATGGAAGAGAAGTGGGAGGCATTAGTTTTACAAAAGTTTCAAGGAAAGGAAATCAAGAAACATTAAACATAACTCTGTCATTGCAGCCATGTAGAAAGAGACAGAGGACCTGGCACTTAAGAGCTGTTTGATGGCTGCTATCCAAGAGATGTTATTGAATATTGTTTGTTAGCATTTTACACCCTGTACATTTGGGGGAAAGAAACCCAAACAAACAAAAAAAACCAAACAAAAAACAAACACCCCCCCCCCCCCCCAAAAAAAAAAAAAACAACCCAAAAACAACAACAACAACAACAACCACCAAAAAACCAAAAAACAAACAAACAAAAAAAACACACCAAATTTTTTTTGAACAAAAAACAATTTTTTTTTTTTTTTTGTATTTGGGTATTAGGTTTTTTGTCAGGGGTGGTGTTTTGTGGTGAAGGGAGGGGTGCTGGTTATATTTTAGCTACTATCAGAAGTCAGAGATTACTACGCTGAGGAAAAAACCCTCTCCTTTTTCCTATCTGTTACAATAACACAAAAGCATGTATTCCAATTTTCAAAGCAAACTGAAGTAATGGAGACTTTTCTTTTGGTGTTGCCTCCCTCTAAGGTATCTGAAAGTTGTATAATTTTTTAGTTTATGCTGGCTAGTTATCCTGTGAAAAACAGGTTTTCTGAAGATGCAATCCCTTGTATTTCGTTTGGAAGAACTGGTGATCTAATTTTTAGAATAATGTTTCATGAAATATGAATTACTTGTATGTGTTAGAAGAGAAACTAAAGAACAGATGAAGCTCATTAAAAGATCTGTTTAAAAGGATAATTTTCATTGAAGAAGAATTTTTTGGCAAAACTCTTGTCATATGTACTTGTTTTTTAATAAAGTATAACCTCGTCTAATACAGTATAATCTAGCAGGATTACTTATCCATTATGAAAACACCATTCTTACAGGATCAATTTTTTTATTTTCCTAATTTTTTTGGAACCAATGAGCAGAAAGAAGGGGGAAGAGTGAAACATTGCACATGATGTTTTGGGCCACTGGTGGCAAAACATTGTGTCACAATCAATCAGAAACTGACATCACAAGCTGACGTAACATTGTTCTGGGGCCAAAGTTAAAAATTTGTCAAACTTCAAATGTCTTCAAAAACAAAGGAAAATGTATCAGGAAAATAATTTCTATAGGTTTTATTTCCCATTATATCAATGACAGGCTGTATCCTCCCCACAGACTTAGGAGATGTTAGATCAAAAATATTAAAATATGTCCAGAAAGAGAGAATGTGGTATAATTTTTAGAATGAAAATAAATGAAAGTGAATAACAGATTTAAAATATGCATAAATCCCAGTATACAGATTGTACTATTGAAATTTCAGAGTTGATACACAAGCTGATTTCTCCTGCTTCCCTTCCTAGAGCTCAGCACGTTGGCAAATGAAAAGCAGGTAATTTCATTAACTACAGGCAGGTGGATAAAAGAAAAGAGGCTGAAGGATTCATACAGTGAGATGTTGTGCTCTGAATTTGGAGCTGTGGGTATCAAACCCTCTGCTCTTCCACCAACTGTGGGCAAATCACTCCTGTGCCTCTATTTCTGTAGCTGAAAGAGGAATTTGCAGTATGACTTTGTGAAGAGCTTTGAACATAAGTGTCACATAGGAGTATGTTTTTACATAGTGGGTGCAAAACCAGACTGTTCTCTGGTAGCATCCTTTTGAAACCATTGGATACAT
The DNA here is from genome assembly GCF_015227805.2 of Hirundo rustica. Taxonomy (NCBI): domain Eukaryota; kingdom Metazoa; phylum Chordata; class Aves; order Passeriformes; family Hirundinidae; genus Hirundo; species Hirundo rustica. The sequence goes on from NC_053452.1 coordinate 30,043,740, forward strand.
GTGAGGTGCTATATATTCCAAGAAACAGCCAAAGTCAGAGACTTAGCATCTCTTTGGTTATGGTTTGCAGCATTTATTAATTACTGATCACAGGTGTTGACATTATTGCAAGAATTCCTTGCCTATACTTTAGTCTAGATGGGGCTTCCTCATTCAGGCAAGTGAGCAGCTCCCCTGGTTTCTTGTTGGTGGAGGAAAGTCCTGTGAGGCAAATGTGGCATCTTTATGCCAGGTCACATTCTCCTGCTGGTTGAAGAGAATACAGATGTGTCCTAGAGTAACTTTATGATGCTTGTATCCCCAATCGTCTGTTCTGTTTGTGCTGTATATTGAGTCCTGTGCCTTTAAGACTGGTTCTAAGAGCAAGGAGAAGCACGGAGTTTGTTTTGAGAAAACTGCCTGACTCCTCCACATTCTTCTGCGGACAGCGTGTTCGGCGGAGGCTTAGAGAGACTGCAGGACAGAGATCTTGTTTTGCTTTTAGTTAGTTTCAGCTAGCTAGGGCAGAGAAGTTCCCTGGACTGTTTTTTTTTTCCTTTTTCTTGGAACTGTGTAAACCTGCTCTGGACTGAAAACCCAGGGGAGCACTGGGGGCTGCACCTGCGGCCCACCGGGGCCTGGACCTCGGCATTTTCCAGCAGCGCCGGAGGGACTGGGACTGAGGAGAGGCTGAGAGAGAGCCGAGCTACACCCACGGCAAGGACTTTCTCAATTTGCCATCTCACTCCAGAACGAGAGGTTTTATTGTTTCATATTATTCATTCTTTATACTTGTATGCACTTCATTTGTTTAGTAAAATAGTTTTTTCCACTCTTCTCCGAAGAAGTTTTTTTTTACTGGACCGGTTGGAGAGAGGGGCCACTTGGGCTTGCTTCCTTAGAGGGATCCTCTACAGGAGTTTTCTCCCAAATTTGTCCCAAACCAGGACAAGATGTTTCCAGAACTTCCTGGGCAGAGCAGTCAGTGAGACCTCGACTACCCGAGGACAAGAGGAAGCTCTTCCATGTGTTTCACTGAAGTGGCACTCTGATTTCCAAGACAGCTCTCAAATCACCTTGGCTGAAGTACATGAACTGCTGGTTCAAGGGAAAGGCCCTGCAGCAATGCTGAGTGAGTGGTTAAGAGACGGCAGTCACGTTTTCCTCCAGCTACCTCTCTCAAGAGGTTTTATTTTTCACATAGCTACTTTACAAATAAAGAAAAGCTCAGAAATAAAATCTGTTTTCTCTCAAAATATCCCTTCTGGAGTTCTGGTCTGTGTCAGGTGCCTCTAGTTTTTCCTTGTCTTTGAGTAGGACCCAAGATCAGAAAGAACACGCAGGTATGGGATGAAGCTGAAAAGATACCAACAACAGTCAATAAAAATCCTTGAAAGTAAATAAAGGAATTTACTATTTGGCTTAGATTGTCAATTGAGTGTGAGTGATACTAGGGAAATTTAATATAGAAAATGGTTAAACTTCATTTTTTTTTCCTTTTGAATTAAAGCATATTTTCCCATCTCCTATTCTTGCTTTTGTTTACAACATTTCCAGAGAGGGGGGAAGGGAGGGATCCAGGAAGGGAAAACAGGCTGTGATGTTGACCAAGGCTTTATAAAGACAGTTATAAAGACAGTTTTAGGTCTCTCAGCATAGAACTGTGTTGTATAACTTTCCTATGTTGACAAAACCATGAAGGCACAGAAACTTCAACATTCCACACGTTTAGGAAAAATAATTAGCTGGAAAGTTAAAGACAATAAATATTTTCCTTTTAAGCTTATATACTACCTTTCCTCTCTTTTGGGGAAGTCTGGAGTTGAACAAATACAAGAGAATTATTGAGCTAACCAGAGTTCTTTCAGAACAGAGCTTCCTGGATAATAATAATAAATGACACAGACAGGAAGTTCAACAAAGGTCTGCTGATGCTTTTCAGACTGTACGGATTGTCTTTCTTTGCTTAGCCTGTTTATTGCAATGAAGACACCTCTGGGAACATTACAGCAATAGTTTAGCAGTTAAATAATAAATAATAATAATATTAAAAAAAAAAAAAAAAAAAAAAAAAACTGGGAGAAGGAGGGAAGAATTTCTCAATCTTTTAGAAGAAATCTGGGAAAAAGTCTGTTCCACCAAGTTGGAATTAGGTCACAGTGACCTGAAAAGAGGTCATTCAGACTTATTGGAGGATGTAGTGGAGGCCAGAGATCCCCACGCTTCAGAGCTGGCACTCCTAATCAAGGACAGCAAGGTAAATATGATCCATAATATCCGAAAGAAAACTGATGGACCTGCATGGAAGGGAAGAATCACAAAATTGCTAAAGTCAGGGGAAAAAAGCCAATTACAAATCACTTCTAAAAGGCATGAGATTCAGTTAATTTTTATCAAATCTTCTTGAAGTGCAGTCTCTATATTTACTTCTGTAATGGGCGAGGATGTTCAAATGTATGGATATCTGATAAATCCCCTACGAAGTACGTCAAGAAAGGTTTGAGCAGCTAGTCTTTACAGTCTTGTATAAAGTTACAAAGGGACAAAATAGTGGTTGGATTTTCCATCAAAACCAAATTAAATGTCTCAGAAGTGACTTTGCCATATTACGTGTGAAGTTCCTAGCTAAACTGTTACTTCTCTTTCTGTCAGGCAGGAGTCTCCAAAGCTACCGGGTGAGCAGTGACTAATCCATGAATGGCTTGAAGTTAACTATGTGCAGCTAACACTTCTGTGAAATGAAAGAATAGAGAGATCAGCAGGTATCACTTCAGGACCATTATCAAACGGACCTGGATGGATATTAAGATTCGGTCTACACATTGCCTTGGGTTTCCTGCAAATGGTACTTAAAGCTGATAAAAATATAGCAACACTGCATTCCCAAAACATGATGTAAAATGGGGAAAAAAATAGAAACTAATCCCACACAGCAGAATGCTTGGAATACTATTAGGAGCTCACATTGGAAGGTATGGCACAATTTCCTTCCGACTACTGAAAGATTTAAAAGTAAGGCTGTAGTTAATCATCATCTTCAGAGAGCACTACATGCTTAGAGAGTAGCAAATGGGGTGCCTGAATCTAGAAAATAAGATAAAAGTGACCCAGGACTGATAACTGTTAATCTGAGTTCAATAGTGTGTAAAGCTCTAAGGATAATTTTTAAATGGAAAGATAATTACATATAACTATATTATGGAAATGGGAGAAATTGTGATATAGGGCTGGAAAAAGCACATTGTGCTATATTAACCTAATTTCATTTTTCTGAAAGTAAGTGATTTTCTAAAGAAAGAAAGAAAATTTTGTAGAATACAAAGTAAAACATTTCTTAAGGAGTCATGAGGAAACTAAAGGAGACAAACATTCAGTACAAAGCTTGACCTTTGCAAGAACTAGTTGAAATAGATGCAATAGAATGAGATACACACAAGAAAACTATCAAACAGGAAGGAGGTTAGAAGAAAGCTCATCAGGGATCTATCTGTCTTGGTACCAATCTTAAAGACTGGTACCCTAAAAGTTGCTTTTGGCTAGCTGCATTTGGCTAATTATTTAAGCAATGTTCAAATAAACTTGATCATGAAGAAGAAAGTGGGTGAACTGGAGGGCTGGAGTAGTGGAAATGGAACTTGACTTCAAGGTGCGGACTCATTCACAGTACAGAAAAAAAGAAACTAGGTTTCTACAATCAGGTCAGATTTCATCCCATGAAAAGGTCAGGAAACAAAAAAATGTTTCATGTTCTAGTGAATCACAGCCTAAATATCTGACAACCAGACACAGCCCTATCGCATCATGTCAATCATGGTCAAAAAGGCGTGGCACAACTGTGAAACACCAAATGTCAGCCAGGGAAAATATGTTTGGTAAATATCAGCAAGCATTAGTCCACCGCATCTCTGCTAGGATTCTGTGTACAGTGCCTTTCATGGTTCCACTTATTAATGTTCAGGGGAAACTATAGGTTGGAAGAGGGGCACAGTGGAGTTGAGGAAGTGAAAAGTTGTCCTGTGAGAAAAGACTGACAGCATGATTGAAACTGGGTCAGTGTCTCACACTGGAGTGTACAAAAATAGAGCACTGTGCAGTACTGCTATTTCGGAGAGCTCTTCCTCTCCCAGGTGAGGATCTGCACCATTGACCACTCTCCCATTTTTTCTCTGTTCTCTGTTTTCAGTGAGCGCGTGCAAGAGGGAGTGGGATAATGTATTCAGACATCCATCAGCAGATGTTGGAAATGGGTCTTAACTGTAAGCCCAAATCAAATGCTTTGGAATGTCTGAAATAACCTTGATGAAATTAGAGATATTAATGAAGTGCCCCAGATTTTAGCTGGGTCACATCCCAAATAACACACTTGCACATCCAGGCAAAGGTGAAGTCAAGAACAGCAATGAAAATGTCAGGGACTTGGCGCACAGCAATACCCATGAAGCCACTGGGCACCTTCAATCTCTCACCCCCGTTCTTGTTAAGCATAATTAGTTGATTAATGGTCTCCCTCTCTTAAATGGATCCCAGGAGCTCTAGGTGGGGTCTGAAATGTTTCATATGAGTAATGGGAAAGGACACTGGATTTTAGATTCTGTAGATGTATTTCAGGCTTAAATCTGGCTGATTTCTCAGCCTTATATGAGAAATGAAACACAGAGGAGGTCTGTGTCTGAGTCAATAGAAAAGATATTTGGCATTTACTTATTTAAAATTTTAAATGAGAGAGCTATTCTGAGTCAGATGTTTTCTCCTAGGATGGCAATGTCCAGTCAGCCCCTCAAATTTGTTTCTCTCCTGCAAAAGTGTAGAAATGCCACATTCCACTGAGCACTGGGGTGCTGACAGATCTCATCAGCTTAGCTATGGGGTTTCTATTGTGTTGACATATGAAATATCTCTCCTATGATGAGTCCTCAAAGCAGAAAGAACTGCAGTCACTCACAGCTGAGAGAAGGTTTTGTTGATCAGACAGATTTAGTGGTGGAGACAGCTCATTTTTTCATGCTCCTGAATAATTAGAATAAACTGGGCAGGCGGCTGAAATCAGGTTTACACAGAGGATGCATTCCATCTAAATTTACCCTTTTAAAACATCAAGTTTTGTTGGAAGATTAAGCTCAGGATAGCATCTCAATCTATGGTAGCCTGTCTGGAGGGGAAAGGAGAACCTTAACCATGGGCAAAAGGAGTAGGAGTCCTCCTTAAGAAGATGTCAGGCAAGTGCAGGTGAATTGTGGGCCCAGGATTTGCATGCACGGGGAACATTTTTGTGTGTACCCTCAGCTGGTTCCACTCTCTTCCCATGAGATCTGCGGGGCTTATGTCAAGGCTGATTTCATTGATGGCTACCAGCTTCATTTAAGGAAGCGGGATGCCTTTCATTCCTAGCCAGTTCACTGTGTGTGATGGAGGAGCTGTATCAACCAGCAGAGCTGGCCTGGGGAAATAGCTGCTTGTACACGTTTGAAAACCCCACTGGTCATTGTGTCACTCTTATTTCTGGGAAAGTTAAAGGCTGCCTTTGAGCAGCTTCTGATGAACTTGAAGGATGCAGCTATTTTCAAGCAAATTCCATAGTTTAATTGGTACTAAAACAGTGTTGGGACCTAGAGTGCTGAAAAAGACTTCTTAGCAAAGTATATAAATAACTTCTATTGCAAGAAATATCTCAGATTCCCAGACATTTTCAGCAGTAACTTTACTTAAAATTATTAACAGTATTAAGCATCTATTAGCTTTATTACAATAAACAAAAAATAAATACACAAATTAATAAATAAAGAAAGGCTTGAACAGCAAAGTTCATGTCACACTTATTTCTCCTCGCATGGTAAACAATGTGCTACCATTTCTGGGTTTGAAATAGATGGTTATTTGCTTTCTATTCTTGTACCTCTAATGTAAAACCAGATTAGAGTATTTCTGAAATACGTCCCTCTTTCTTGTGTTCCACTCTTCATATTGTTGGAAGTACCCACATAAACGATTTATAATGTAATACTTGTTTCCAAAATGCTTTTATGCCTGATACCATATAACCTCAGAAGATTGGGCTGCTGTACTGCAGTGGGCTTAATTTGCAACTACTATGTCTAAAATATTGCTGGACCTCTGCCTTGCATAAACAGTTACTTCAAATCTGTAATGACTATGTGCAAGATTGTGTATAGAAACAACAACAAAAAAATGCATGCACTCCCCTGAAATCTCAAACACAGTGTGGAGAAGAGAGATACTAATTGTTTATTTAAAGATTTCAACAGTACGAAGATGAAAAGAGATTTTATTCTGTCTAGAACAGTGCCTGTGGTTTGAGTAGTCCACTTAGTTTTGCCATCTGTTTTTTAAAGCTTTGATTTAAACTGAACCAAGAATTTAAATAAGAAAGGAGATAATGTATGGCTTTGTATAAAAATTGGTGAAGTTTCAAATACTTCAGATATAAGACCCCCAGAAAATCTGCAGTGTCCTATAGTTTTGTTGCATTTATTGAAACATGATCTAAATTTTACTCATCACTAGAAGATAATACAAAGGCATTTTAGTCTGTCTGAGTGAATAAGTGGCTTAACAGTAAATGAATGTTTTTCTGAAAATATTGCAGAAGCATACTGCTACCTTTCAGTTACATAGTCAGCCCTTGTTACACAGAACATGAGGAATTACAGTTTTGAACATTGCAGTTAATCACACACTCTACTGCTTCTAATGCTTAGGAAAGACATGCAGGGTCCTCCTCTCATAACGAGCTGTATCATTACCTCAAAACGCTCACACAACTTGGAAAGTCCTTTTAGATGCCCTCTCATGATTGATAGTTTAGCAATTCGTTCCACATATATTCCTGGATAGGATATGGCCTTTACCCTTTCTTTATCCAGCCCACATTACTGAACTCTCTGGTCACTCAAAAACCCTTTGCTTGTGAAAGAATTCCACAGAGTGGAATTCAACAGTTTCTCCAAAAGGACACATTAAAAAAAGGTTCACTGAAGCCTTTTTTTTTTTGCTGCAGTATAGGAATTGTTCCCCTCATTAGACATTATTTTCTACAATTCTTTTGCCTTGATTGCAAAACAACTTTATATGTATTTTGGAGTGGTGGCTTCATTCTGCTGTCTTACTCGCAGGATCAGTTGTTCTACCATGTCTATAACAAGTTTGGAAATGGCCACTCCTCATCTCATTCCTCTCTTCTCACAGCCTGAGCATCAATGGCTGGAGTGTTGCCTGCTTTTTGACACAGCCTTCCTGTTACTCAGCTGCCCTTCCTCACCTGTCATTTCAACAACACGTTTCTGAATCCTGTAAAAAACATATTCAATATCAACCCTCCAATTTCTTTTGTTTCCCTGAAATCTCAGCTGAAATGTATTTCCATTCTGCCTCGATGCAGATGCTTTTCCTTTGATAGGTATTATTATCCCATAGGTTGGTTGAGGATGCAGTTCTCGTGGGAGAAATACAAAGAAAATGAAATCAAAAAATTCTCTGAGCGTATCCATAATACATATAGGGAAAGATATACACACAGAATGGGATATTATCTTTCCTCTCCTTTCATATATTCAACTTAGCCTAAATACCTGGGCTGCCTCATTCTTTGTGGTGGATTCTGATCGCAGCTGGAATGCTACCACTTGCTTTTGTTGTGGTAAAATACAATTAAGGCATCATTATATTGAAAGAGAAGGTATCTCCAAAAAAGAAAAATGACACAATTATTTTCCCAGTCTTTTGTTCAGGGAGATTAGTTGTTTTAATTTGATTGATCATCTGAATTATTGTAGTTTTACATTAGTGTTAAGGAAAATATATTGCTTTGGGGTCAATACTCTGCATATGGATTCCTAGGTAAAAATTCCTCTGATATGTTTTCCTTTTCCTTTTGAAAAACCCTTTTAAAATAATAAAATAAAATAAAATAAAATAAAATAAAATAAAATAAAATAAAATAAAATAAAATAAAATAAAATAAATCCTTTACTTATTAAAGATCTACCTTTTGTGCTTCTCCTTCTGTGCAATAAACCTTTGTTGTTTGATTTGTTTCTTGCAGCCTCAGCATTTTGAGGAAATGCCCTTTTTGATCCCTACAGAATTCCTGGAACTGGAATCGATGAAAAATATCTTTTTTTCTGACAGAATTCAGTATGCCAAAAATGTTTTTGGAATTGTCAAATAAGAGCAGGTGATTGAAATGCTTTATGCATGGAGGTACAGGGAAAACATCAGACTGGAAATTTATTGATGAGCCTCCACCTTTCTCTGTTCTTATCTTCCCAGTCTTCCTCTTTTTCATCCCCCTCTTCATTGGAACTCTCACTTTTTTCTTCTGTGTTTTTCTACATACAATCTTATTTTTTAAATCGTCATCCTTCTGGGGCCTTCACACTTAACCGAGTGACTGTGGCACCATGGGAAGTCATGTCAGACTCTTTGTAAAACAAAAGACACCCAGTTACTGTGTCCTCAGTTCTGCAGTTGCTACACAACAGGAAAAGACACTAGAATAAATGAAAAGAAAGGAAAAAGAAAGGAGTGGTTTTGGTGTCAAGATATAAAGTAGAGTGTTGGTGGGCTGAAGTTGGGACAAATGCTTTACATGGAGTCAGTGGATTGACCCTGGCTTCATCCTAAGCACCAACCAAAGCCTCTCTATCACTCCCCGCCCCAGCTGGACAGGGGAGAGAAAATACAGCCATTTGTAATGATCCATCCATTCTTCCCACTGCCAGCATCACTTTTCTCTTTCTCCATGTCACTCTTTATGTACCCACTACTCATCTTCTAAAATGTCTTTCTGTTTCAGCTCTATCTTCATTACCTTTCTTCCATTTTTGCCCCTTGCTTTCTCCTGCTGCTTCCCAGGCTGCACCCTAGTTAGCTAGGTGCTTTCTGGCTGTGTGAGCCCTGTAGATCACCACTTGCTCTCCTTTTCCCCGCTCAGGCTGATGCTCATTTTCTTTAGGATATTTTGTGCCACTCTGGCTGTGTGCTGCAGCTCTGAAGTGGAAGTAAGTGTAATTGATGCAGGAGGAGGTTTTCAAAGGAACAAATGGTAGCCAGGTGTCAGACTCTTGATGACTCTTAATGGGAGCTTGGTTCCTGATTTGTGTTTATGCCTTTGAACGTGTGCTCCATGCTTTTTAGATTGTAAGACGCTTTCAAGAATCACTGAGAATCAGATGCACTATTAGAGCTTTTTTTGACTTCCCAGGACAAACTTTCTCTGGGGCTAGCCAATAAATGCTCCGCTCTGCTTTTGTTAGGTTTGTTCCCTGAGGCCAAATTCAGAAGTCATCTGAGTTGGTGAGTATGTACCTGCATAAGAAAAAATCAAACTAAATTAGAGTTTTAAGATTTCAAGTAAATAACTGTTTGTTTGCGTGGAAGCTGCTGTGTTAATTACCTTTTTTTCCCCCATCAGGATAAGAACGTTAGCAAAGCAAAGAGGGCTAAGGACAATTTCCATCTGGATATTGGAGGAAACATAGTGAGCCGGGGTGAGGAGAAGGCAGAGGTACTTAGTGTTTTCTTTGCACTCTCAGCTGAAGAACAGGTTGGGAAGTGGAATGAAGGCCCCATAATCCAAGGGGAAATGTTTAGTGACTTGCTGTGCCAATTAGACACTCATGAGTCTGTGGGGCTGGATGAGATCCACCCAAGGCTACTGAGAAAGCTGCTGGAAGGGCTCATCAAGCCATTTTCTGTAATTTACCTGGCAAACCATATTGGCTAACCTTCAGTCTGATGTCCCAGACTGGAGATTAGCCAATATGACACCCACTGACACGAAGGATCAGAAGGAGAATCTGAGGAACTACAGGCCTGTCAGCCTGACCTTGGTGACAGGAACGGATTCAGAAACAGATCATCACCAGTGGCTGCACATCCCAGGAAGCAGAAGCTTCCAGTGTAGGGACTCTTCATTCAATACTGTTTGTACCTGACTACCAAGAACTGTTTAAAATCCTATTTTCCCTAAAATTCATCTGCATTTTCAAAAGATTAAAATGTTTCTGAATAACCACATTACAATTAAGCCAACACAGTTTAGCTATAGTTGCCAGGATTCTCATTTACACTGGGATTCCTTTAAGATCTCTTTGCGTGGGCAGTGTTGAAAGTGCAATTACACTTTATTAGTAGTCACCTTAAGTTCCTTATAGCACCAGAGCAATAGAAAATCATGATTGTGAAAGTAGAAATCTAGCCAAAATACTAAATATACTCAATTCTTATTTGCATTAAGGCTCATTTTCCTAAGTCAGTATTAAAAGACATCAAATTCTCTTTATCAACTTCTTAAGGCTTCCTTTTAGGAAGAAAGCAGTACCAAAGCCATCAGTACAAATGAAAACTTGGCCCAACATCCCCGTGTTTGTTTTCACATTTACAATTTAATCAGAGGAAGATGGCAATAAAGCTCGTTCTCAATTAAATCTGTTCTGGTAGATTGACTGTGTGCTTGTGCATACATGTGTGAACAGCACCTGATGTTTCAAGAGTGACACAGTGTGTTTTGGCTCCTGGGGGTTTCTCACTGCCATGACCATGATAGCATGAGGACAAGGGTTATTACAACAGGGCTGACTGAAGAAGTCTCAAGAAGGACTCTTTCCTTGAGTTGTCTCACCTTTTTTATCCAAACTGGTGATTGTCACATCAAGCCTCAGCCTTCTCAGTTATCTGAAACAGGACAATTTTTAAACAGCCTTAGAAATGAAGAATTATTCTTTTATGGCTGAAAGTATAAAGTTGCCATTCAGAAGTGTGATATGTCTCCATGGGCAAAAGGTCTGTCTAAATGATTCCTGGCAGATGTTTGTCTAGCCTATTCAAGGAAGAAGATGCATGTTCCACAACTTCCCCAGACAACCTTTTATTTCAGCAGGTGATTATCATTACTTTTAAAATGTTTAATTTGGCTCTCCCTTGTTACAGCTGAGAAAAAGGGTTGTTTCCTCTCGGTGCCAAACTTTTAGCAGGTCTCTCTTCAATCTGTTTATCTCTGACTTGACAAGTCGAGCTGGCTCACTAAGTGCTTCCCATAGACCATGATCTCTAAGTCTCTGATGATACTTACTGTACTCCTGTGAATTCTCTGCTGCCTGTAGGTTTTCTCAAATGAGGGAATAAAAACTGGCAGAGACCTATGACTAAGAGAGAATGAAGGACAGTCACACTCTTTCCTCTTTTATTTTTTCCATTAAAATATGATTTATTGAAGCAGTATACGATCAGAGAGTTTTAATTTTACCACTGTTTCATGCAAGTAAAATTTGATTCATGCCAAATTAATCTTCTACTGTGTTTAAACATCTGGGTTGTAGGTCTCCTTGGAAGACCAATTCACAGCTCAGAAGAGGAAAAGAAAGCTGGAGATGAGAAAGAGCAAAGGTACATATAAATATTGCTTCTGTCTAGATTGTGTTGGACAAATCCTTGTTAATTAATCCAATCTTATGGTCCTGATCCTCTGATAATTATTTATGAATGTGATATATTTACATTAATTATTTGAACATAATAGTCTGAAATGCTGGCTGAGGCTGCTGCTTGATAAGCTAGGAGTTATCAGAACTTGAGACTATAACCTGTACTCCCAAATTTATTTCCAAGTTTGCTGAGACAAAAGGATCTTGCTTGAACCTTATTTCTACATTTTATATATGGTTCTGCACTGCATTTTCATGGCATGGTTCTGGTAGCAGGGGAGGAGCTACAGGGGTGGCTACTGTGAGAATCTGCTGGAATCTTCCTTGATATCAGACAGAGCCAATAGCCAGCTTTAAGAGGGACCAGCCACTGGCCAAGGCTGAGCCAATCAGCCTGTGGTAACACATTTAGGAAGGTAAAAAGAAAAAAAAAAAAAAAAAAAAAAATATATATATATATATATAGAGCAGAAGTAATTGTGACCAGAGAAAAGAGGAGTTAGAATATGCAAGAGAAACAGCCCTGTAGACACCAAGGTCAGTGGAAAGGGAGAGGGAGAAGGTTCTTCAAGTGTAGGCGCAGAGGTTTCTCTGGAGCTCTTGGAGGACCACAGGGAAGAAGAGACTCACTGGCAACCTGTGAAGGAGCCCCACAATTGGGGCTTGTGGATGCCCAGAAGAGACCTTGTGCTGTGACTTGAGATCTCTGACTGTGTGGAAAGCTTCTGCTGGAGCAGACTCCTGGCAGGATCTGTGGACCTGTGGTGTGAGGAGCCCACATTAGAGCTTTAGGGTTTTCTAGCAGGACTTGTGACCCCATGGGGGCCCTACACTGGAGCAGTCTGATCCAGGAGCTCTGCAGCCCATGGAAGGGACCCACCCACTTTGGATCCCCTTGTTAAGAACTGTGGCCTGTGGGAAGAACTGATATTTGAAAAGCTCTTGGAGGACTGACTCCAGTGGGAGGGATCCCACTCCCACCCCTGAGTAGCAGCAGAAACAGCACTGTACCAGTGCTCTGTCTTATAATTCAGGTGGAACTTCCTGTACATCAATTTCTGTCCCTTGCCTCTTGTCCTTTTGCTTGGCACCACTGAGAAGAGCCTGAAAATATGCTCTTCACACCCTCCCTTCAGATACTGAGAGACACTGATAACCCTCTCAGTTGTCTCTCCTGGAGGCTGACCAGTCCCAGCTCCCTCAGCCTTTCCCGGTAAGAGAGATGTTCCAGTCCCTCGATCATCTTCGGTACCCTCCACTGGACCCACTCAGGAGCTCCATGTCTCTCTTGTACTGAGGAGCCCCGAACTGGAACACAGCACTCCAGATGTGGCCTCGCCAAGGCTGAGCAGAGGGGCGGGATCACCTCCCTCAGCCTGCTGGCAGTGCTCTTCCAGGACAGCACTGCCCTTCTTGGCCACAGGGCACACTGCTGGCTCTCGGACAGCTTGTTGTCCACCGGGACCCCCAGGTCCTTTTCCACAGAGCTTCTTTCCAACAGATCCACTAGTGATTTTATGATGACATTCTCAATTTTTAGTACTCCTCTCAAGATCCCTTTAGAGACCATGAGAAAAAGAAACATGTATGGTTTGTCTGACATATTTTAGATTTTTATTTTGAGCAAGATAACTGTGTCCTATAATTGCCTGCTTATTTCCTTTAGCCAAAGTGGTACCTTGAATTTAGAAGCTAAGATGTAGATGTCCAGATGAGTCCAAATAATTCAAATACACTACTGAAAGACACCTAAGCTGATCAGAGCTGTGGACCTGAGTTCCTCCCTACCCATGGGTTTTCAATAATATTTTTGTCTGAACTTTATGAATGATATTAATTCTCATTATATTGGAACCCTGAAATGTATTTTCTTGGAGAGTAAATCCATTTTAAAAGGAGAAAGCCTAGTAAAATATACATGGCACTCTCTTCACCCCACCTACCTTTAAGATCTAAGTTAATCTTCTTTGTGAAGAGCATTTACTTTTTTTCCTAAGGAAAAATATTTTACATTAACAAATATAGTAAATTGTTCATCATGATGTTCACAGGCCTTGGGTCTGCAGTTAGGCAGACCTTGAGTTTAAAGTTAGGCACAGTGTACTAATGGATATATTCATTTGATACTACCTCTCATTGACAGAATTGTGAAGGCTGCCTTTGAATTTCTGTCATGCCTTGTCATTTCCATTCATAATCAATAGTAGCCTCCTTAAATGACCAGACCTCCTGAGGCTACAGTAAACCTATTTCTCACTGCCCTTTACCAAGATCTTATCAGTAGAGCAAAGAATAAGAATCAGAGAAAGAAAGGGAACTGGATGTCTACAAAGCTTTAATGCCTCACGCTGCGACTCCCTTTAACCTCGGTAAGATGAAATCAAAAGATTACAAACAGGCTGGGGAGTGCCCTTCTGTTGCCCTGTGTACAAATAGTTTCATTGACATGACAGCCCTGCTTCCCGTCGGCGCTGTGAGCGTGGCTGCTGCTCCTCACCAAAGGCACCATCATAATTGTGATGGTCAATAATTTACATCAGAAATTAAGGTATAAGAATCTCTTCTTTTATCTTGTGCTGTGTGTTTCAAACTGCCACCTAGTCAACCTTCCTACCTTTCCTGTCTCCTTCTCTTTTTTCCTAATGGAAGAAATAGGTATGTTTTCCCATGACAGCTGCTAATGCATTTCTTTGGAAATAAAATCAATAGAACTCAGCAAGACCAAACTGGTAAAGAAGAATGGCAGATTTATTGAATGATGCGTTGGTGGTTCTGTGTATGTGCTTTCTTCTGGCACTCATGAGATATTCAGTCAATCCATTATCTATGGCACAGCCCAAGTGAAGTCCCAGATCCTGAAAGATGAGGAGTCTGGGAGATTTGATAACTCACAGAAAAGCCTGGTCGCTTTGACAAGGAGAATGAAGTGGTTTTCTACAGTAAGGCTCATATTCTAAGCAGATTAGACTAGTTTATTTAAGTTATTTATAAAATATTCCCCCAGCTCACTACAACCACAGCAGCCAATTACAGTGTCTCCAAGTGCTCCTGAATCTCAGTGTTGCTGAATAATGAATTGTTTACACTGCAGCTAAAAGGAATTTAGGATCACATATTCTAGTGATCCAAAGTCAGTTTGTTTCAATACATTAGGGGTTTTTATTAATGGTTTCTCTCCCTTTTATGGAAAATTTTGGATTTTTAAACAGTACATTTGGATTAGAGAAATTGATTTTGTCATCTGAAAATTCTGAGTAATCTTATTTCAGATGAAAATTCTATACAAAAGTGTTTCATACAGAGGTTTTATAGAATATTCTAGTCTGTGTAAGACTAGCATTTTTGCCGTGTCTTCTGCAGAAAAAAATATTGAAAGTATAGGAAATTTCTGGTTTATGAATTTTGTTTTTTATAACAGTTTGTTTTTATAACAGTTATATTTTCTCTGTTTCTTGTATAAATGATTTTAACTCTATTACTAAACTATATAACACAATCAGCATTTAAGCAACACATCCACTGATTTCACATATTGAGACTATCAATGTATTGAAAAATTTTTTCTTTGGTTACTTTCTTTGTCTCTGAATTGGACTTAGTGATAGAAATAATCTTTCTAGATTCTGTCAGTCATGAAAATGTCGCTGTATTTTTGTTCACCCTTTTTTGTGCCTAGGTACACAAAAGAGTGTCTAGAACAACAGAGTGATCCATGAGGATTACAGAGATTTCTTTTCTCTGTTCCACTGGCATTAGCCTATTGCTCATAAAGAAAAGAGTTGTTTTCCCTTTTTATCTGAAATGGGAACACAATGTATAGGGCAACATACTGTGCTTCTGCAAGATACAGAACCCTCACAGTGAGTGTATTAACCGGGGCTTCTCTTAAACAGTGTTCTGTTAACAAGACATTAACAAGGAATAACAGTTTTGTGAGCTATCCTGCCCCAGCCAATTACATATAGCAGCTTTGGCACAGATAATGACATAGATTGGTGAGTGGGAGTTTACATTTCCATTAAAGGTTTAAAAGGGTTCACTAGTCCAAGCTGTTTTTTCCTTGAAAATATCTGAATTATGCAATAAATGCAGAAGAATGATCAGTTATTAGTAACTGCCTTGAAAAATTAAAACTGAACTGTGAAATGACAACTGTACAGCCAGACGTAAAGCTGCGTTCAAGTGCAACTTGCTGAATGATGCAGTTAGGACAATTTTCTTTTAAGTTTCTTGATAATCTACATTTTCCTTTTGAGAGTCTCAGTTCCTGGAGTCACAGGATTACACAAATTTCACAGCCATTATGGATAAAGAGAAAATTTCTAGTCTTTCATTTTAGGGACTAGAAGAGTTGGAGTCTATAAACTGTAACATATCAAGGAGCAGAAGGCAAAATGAAAGACCCAAGCATAATTTATTTGCATCTAATATATAGCATTTAATAAATTCTAAAATAATATGTAGTATTATTTTTAAAATTTCATCAGGACTCTCACAGCTGTCACAAGTCTGGAGTGGCAGGTGGTATTTTAGAACCTGGAAGTAAGCAGAGGATACAATAAAACAGACATGGCAAGCCTTTAGCAAGAAGTGCTTGCTATATGTCCCTGTATACTTTACCAGCATTTTGATACAGTGCAGAGGATTCAATTAAATGGTGCTCTAGCTCTTTGAAGGGAATACAGAATTGATTACTCAAACCATTATGCCCTCAGATATGCATGCTGAATTCCCTTTGTGCTGAATACGTATATAGAGCCCTGAGCACATGGGAATTTTGAGGTTAGATTGCCATAAATATTTATGGATACAAGCAATAAAAGTAGCCTTTCAGATCTTAGATTTCATTCAGGTGATGACTCCAAACAGTAATTGCATTTGAAAGCTGGAATTTGATAAAAGAGTATTTTCTCCCATCTTTTACCTCTCTTGCCTTTATTGATTGTGAGATGTTTGCTGTAAGGGCTGTCTTTTATTAAATAATTCTACATTGACTGGCACAATAAAACGTTGACTTTTTTCATGAAGTCTCTAAACACCATTGCAATGCAAATAAATAAGTTCAACATCATTAATTTAGACAGTGAAGACAGCTAGTTCCCTTCACTACAGGAATGACTGAAGGATTTTTATATTAATTAAACAGACGCTGGAGTTTTTCTTCATCTAAAATGTGTGTGTGCATGTGTGTGTGCATTGGAATAGGATCTGTGATAGCACAAGATAGTTTTTCTTCTGGGATGAGTAAAGATGAGAACTGTGTGGTCAAATGAATGTACTCAGAGAGATGTTCAGGTTGCAGGGATACCTCAGGCTTGGGCTCAGATAGAAATCATGTGAGTGGTCTCATGGCTCAGTGATAATCCAGAATATTGTTCAATTGACTTGCAGCTCTGTAGGAAAGATTGCTGACTGGTAAATTCAGAACTGTCTTTGACTCATACAGACTTCTCAGGTGTATTACTCAAACAATTCCTCAGATGGCTCAATAGGTTTGTGATATTTATAAGGAGAATTCATGCAGTTGCCCTCAAAACCTATTCTTTCTCCTCCTCAGTTATTACCTGAACTGCCTGGTATAAAATAAGCTAAATCCATCCTACTAAAAGCTCTATAGATTGTTTTTTGAGAGTATATTTTGCATGTGCTATCTGCCAGAGGTGCGTCTGGTGTTGGAATTAACTTACTACTGTATGCACATAATGGCTCCTTTTCATGTTTGTAATGCACCACTGAATTACGGTGGTAGCTGATGAAAAAAATCCACTACATTTTTGCTAAGTAAACATTTTGATAAGCAAGAATAAGGAATGGCCGTTTGGCTTTTTTTGTTTGTTTGGGTTTTTGGGGGGTTGTTTGATGTTTTTTGTTGTTGTTTTTGTTGTTTTTTGGGGGGTTTTTTTGTGTGTGTGTGTGTGTATGTTTTTTTGGTTTTTTTTCAGTGATCATCCTTTGTCACTTATTTGCCTTTTTTTTAAGGGCTAGCAACAAGTGAGAAATTTTTGTCTGCGGGTTTATTGCAAGATGTTGACTGGGGAGATGTAGCAAGAGGTTTTAATTCAGATTTTTTATTTTTATTCCAAAGCTCTTGCAATTTATTTGGTCCATGTGAGTGATCTGCTGCCATCTGAATTTAGAAAGTTTGTTTAGTCCCAGCGAGAGAGAAGTGAATAAGAACTCATGATAGAATGCTGGCAACAGCAAGAACTGTCTGATCAGAGTGACCCCAAGCTCTAGTTAGGCTTCGACACTGACTTAACTCATCATGCCGCATAAGTGCTCTTTTCTTCTGCTGTTTCCATAGAAGATGAAAATAGTAAACTACTTAAATGAGCATGATCCATCAACTCTATTAGTGAATGCAAGTTTCCCCAAAATTTTGGATTAAGTCAAAGAGCTGCCAACTAAAATTGCTAATTCCATCATCCTGAAAGGAAATTCATAGAGATAGAAAGTAAAGCTGGAAAAGATAATAAAAAGTCCCTTGGTTTTTCTTGCTTTCCTGAGGATGAATTAATATATACTTAAATTGTTCATGACAGACATTTGTCTAAACTCTTAAGTGTTTGAGGATACAGACACTTCTTCTTTACACAGTTTGTTTAGGATTGCTCTTAAACTTTATATTTCAGATTTTTTCCTAATATTTAGACTTAACCAGCCCTCCTGAAATGTAATCCTGTTTCTTCTCATCCTGTGCACAGAAGTAATTTATGTTGTGTGATAATATGTGGAGATCACACATGAGAAAATAAAACACCACCTTGCAATGCCCAGTGGAGATGCACATGTACTTAGGAATGACTTACTACAGGCTACTGCTTTAATTGTAGTCTTCCTTATGAAAAAAGTTCTATATAAAAATTATAATTCAGGGACAGTGCAAGGACTGCTGGAATCAGTGGAGTTGTTTTACATTGACTTTTCTTTTGCTTTACAGCTAAAAAATGAATTAATTTTCAAAGTAAGAAGTGATTTAATCCTCCCTCCTGGCATGCAAGTGCACCTCTACCATTACCCTTGACAACTATGTCTGGTGTTTTCAAGAAGTTTTTTTAAATGGAATTGGCCTTCTTTTTCTTCAAAGAGAGAAGGAAATTTTCCATTTTTTTTAAACCGAAATCAATATCCTACTTTGTCATTACTTGAGATCAATAGGTCATTTCTGAATTAAAACGTTGTCATAAAAATGTAGGCCTAAATGTACATAGGAGGCCTACTTTTCTTGGTCTGTGGGTTCCATAAAAGTGTAACTCCACTGATCTTTATCTACAGCATGTAATAATCTGTAGCACTCCTCCTTGTCCCCGTCCTTGATAATCCCAGATACTGGATGCACATTACAGGGAAGAAATGCGCAGAGCAGTCAAGTGCAAAGGCCACACATTCATGTGTACTTTTTATGACTATACAGATTTGAAATAAGACAGTAATCTGTGTCTAAAACATTTCTGCACTTATCTATTTGGGGGAAGGATGTATGCAGTCAATTGGTATGTATCTTCTCTCACAGCAGGAGTTTCAAAATCAAAGAGCTGCTTCTGCACTGTGTTTCATGATTCTTTCTGGAAAAATCTATCCCTCAGTCTTCTGCCACAGGAAGAGGTTGATCCTACTCTCTGACGTGTCCTGACTCAAAATGACATGGCCACGTAGCTATGCAAGTGTATGAGAAGATTATGTCACAAGCCCAAACTAAGCCTTGTGTGACATCAATGCAGAGCAGTGAGCATTTAGAAACTCAGCACCAAATTATTTTTCAGTGACTCTGTGTTAAACGTCCTTGGAAACACCCTTTCATTGGCATGAGAGGATATCTGATCTCTTGGGAAGAAGTCACAAGTCTTTAATGGCCTGTCTTCATCCTTGTCTAGCACATGCACAAAGGAAGTTAACTCAGATTATTAGAGTGTCTACATAAAATTGCCAGTGACAGAACAAATTATCCACTTGAAGAAACCCAAGCAGAAAAATGTAAGGCTGGCAAATCAGAATATGACAACAAAAAGACTTTCAGTCAGACATCTCAGAGTAGCAAACACAAAGCTGTGCAGAGACTGCTCCCTGAATCCATCTTACAAAAAGTACTTGGTTAACAGCCATCTTTTGGGACCATTGTGCTTCTTGATGGATGCAGTTGTGTAAAGAAGGATAATTTAAAAAAGACCACTGTATCTATCTGCAGAACTCAGAAAACAGCTTAGATCAGTCTGGAGGGACTGTTCAACTGAATGTGTTTTATCCTTTGTCTCTGGGCTGAGATCTCTCTTCTACACGTATGCGATTATCTTCCAAAAGCTCTGAGGCCATGACAAGAGACCTATAAATAATCATCCTGGGTAAGGACTTTGTAAAGGAATTCATACAACCACACAAGGGCAGGAACAATTAGGTGACACAAAGACTCACAGGTGGAATTTGCCAGTCCAGCACATTTTCCACCAGCACTAACTTACCCATACTCTAAACCCTCTGGAACAGTAGCAGCCGTGTGTATGGATGTCTGGAGGGTGCCAAAGAGTGCTAGCAGCTGGAAGGAACTATTGGAATAGTTTTTTTGCAGTCACTTGAAAGTCTGGATTTTCTTGGACTCTCTGCCTAATATCCACCCTTGGCATGTACTCTCTTTGCAATGTGTATGTTAAAGGCCTTGAGAATTGCAAAAGTTGCCTTGTAATAAGTGCTTTTTCTGGTACTGTGCCTGCATGTCTGGCAGCCTGTTAGCAGAATTTCAGTTTCCTTCTTGTGTGAGCATGCTGAATGAAGCCACTGCTGCTCCTGCACTACTTCCCCTCAGGTGCCAAGCTTTCTTCTTGTACTTCAAATGTTAGCAACTGTTATCCAGGAGCTGCTTAGTAATAGGAATAGCAAAGCCATGCATTAGTTTCCAATATACTGAATCAAGGAGAAAGGAAAACAAAGGAACAAGTGGAATATTTGTTCAGGATCAGTGAACAACCACTGACTCTTCCCAGGTGTTTAGGTCCAGACTCCCAAAAGGATTTAGTACTAACTTCCATTAAAATCAATTTGGATTAAATACTTTTTTAAAAATTCAGACTTTAGAAAGTAAGAACTTCACAACAAGGATCAATGCTTTCAGACACACTAAATTCAAACAAAGTTGCTGCAGGAAGAGTATTATGACTATGGTTATTGATGGGGCTGTTACAGAAAACTATTTATGAAGACATCTGTGACAGACAGAGTGACAGGTCTCTCTCTTGATTTCTTTAGTGTCTCATCTGATTTCATATCAGTCCCAACAAAGTCAAAACACATACAACCACAATGGGTAATTTTTTAGGGATTTGAAAGGAAAGAGAGAAATAGAAGGTGAATGTAATCGAAGTATTAGAGAAGTAAAATAGCTGTATTTTTCAGAAGACAAAGTATTTGCAGCCATGTAACCAGTAGATGTTCTTGTTGGGAACCCACAATTGTAGTGACATTGATTTTCTAGGATTCAAAAGATGTTAAACACTTGGTGTTTCCCTCATTCAGCTGCTGAAGTTTAAAAATTCCCACTGCTGTTTTTGGGAAAAAGCCCTGAGCTTCTGTGTTTTTCATCTGCATATTGGGGCACTGAATTAAAGAAAAAATTTGAGAAAAGCCATGTGTGACATGAAACTGATGGCTGAGGCTTAGGCCATATTTCCATTGTTATTAGGTTATATTAGAAATAAATATATGACTGAAAATTATTTGTTCCACATTAAATTCAGTATTACTACCCTCCACTCTGAAGCCTGAAGGGTCCTTCTCGTTCTTCTGTCCACAGAGGAAGGGAACTCACATTTTCTCCTCAGTTCTGATGTACTCTGAATGCTAAGTCTAGCACAAGAGCTGGGCTGGATCTGAAAGGCAGAGAATATCTGCTCTTCTCCCTCAGAGATAAAGCATTCACAAGATAAGAGGAGACGGCAGAATGCGTTCGTCTTGTCAAACGACAGTTTAACTGGAGTACAACTTCTTAACTGCTGTGTTTGTACAAATTTAGCATATAGAGTGATACTGGTAAGCACTCCTGGAAATTTTCTGAGCTCTAACATGTAAAGCATATCTTTCTCCTCCCAACGTGTTCTTGTGCAATCTCTGCAGCAAGAGGCAGATCAAATTTATTTCAGTGCTATGACTTGGGTTTTTAATTTGCTACAGTGATGGGTAGGGGTTACGGAAGTCACCATCAGGCAGTTTTTGTTCCATACAAAGCCATGAGGGCTCCACCCTGCAAAAGATCACTGAGTCCTTGTCAAAGAGACATTTGAAGAAAGGGAGCGGTGTGACATAGAGCTTTGGCTACTTACACAAGCCAAACCTGCTGGAATAGCTATGACCATATTAACCCAGATTTTGTTTTCTTCATACTGTTTATATCCTAATCCATTTACAGTCTGTATCCTTAAAGACATCATGATCACCTTGATAGTATTTTCTATCACTCTCTTTACCAGCCTAGACAGCAACACATGCAAATGAAATCTAATGGCACAATATTTCAGACAAAACTGAGTCAGTGAATACATGCAACCTATTACCACTGCACAAGCCTTTATTCCCTTGGGCAATTCTATAAATATCAGCCTATTTATTTCTCATTTAGCTCAGTGTCACTGAAAGTGAATCAGACCCTTAATATTGTTTCATATATTTATTTATGCTGGGCACTACGCTTATCAGTCTCACTTTCACAGAAAGCCAGGATCTTTTTTACTGCTGGAGCTCTAACATGAGGAAGGCTGAGTCAGGAGGACATTATTAGAAAGACCTAGCAAGTATATAGCCTACTTCCTGGCAAGGATCTGGTAACACCTGTAAACCTTATGTGCATCTGTGATTGTGTGGTAGATTGACACAGTCTTAATTAAGGTATATGGTCTGTGTAGTCTGTTGATGCAAGCCACTTTGTGTGCAATTGTATAAAAGAAGGCCAGTCAGTTGGATGAAATCAGAGCAATTAAATATTTATTCACAAATGCAAAATTTAGCCAACCTAGCAAACGTACACAGCAAATGTAAATAACATGCCAAAGAGAAAGGGGCCCTGAATACTTGTGATTGAAATATATCAGTGTCCTGTGCAGCACGAGAGAAGGTTGCTGCTTCTTTTTAACATCTGATTGAAAAAAAAAGCAAGAGCTCTTGGATCATCAGCGATTCACAGCATAGATTACAACCCAAATTATCTGTATACATGACAGAAAATGTGTTTTCTCCCTAATGGGCTTCAGTCTTTTCTTGGCACATCCTTTAATAAGAGGCAGAGTGCTGTACTTTAACAGTTTTGGCCTGGTTTGGGTTTCCTAAGGTAAAATGTTGCTGAAGAAATAAGATGTTAAATCTAATGCTGTACAGCCCTTAAAAAGGTTCAAAATGCAGGCGTTGCACAAGGAAAGGGCTACGGAACTTGGCGAGAAATAGGCCTGAAACCTGACAGTAATATCAGAGGCTGCTGTTTCTGAGACTGGTTTTGGTGGATTTGTGGAGACACAGACCTTGAATAGCCTGAGTGATACAAGAGAAACAAGATAGAGAAATGCTTCAGCAAGACACACTAGATTTTGAACTGATTTCAGACAAAAACTCAGTACATTCCTGTATACTACAGGCACACATAGAGAGGTGTACACACTCAGAATATCGATGTCTCTGCCAATACCTGCATATAGCTACAGCTACTTCTGTCATACATCCTCTGTATAACCAACCTCCCAGTTAGTACCCTACTTTCTGGCAATATCTCTCAAAGTATCCTGGAAATCTGTTAGTCTACATTCATTCACACATACAGAATTTCCCATGCCTTAAACTCATTATTGCAAAAGATAAGAGCGCTTACTCTTTTCTGATCCTTTATTGAAATTATTCCTCAAATTCTTGCAGTATTTTACTTCTTTGCATAACAAAATATTGATGTAACAGGAGGTTTTATTTCTTGAAGACAATCTGGAGAGAAAAGATGCTGCCTCTGTAAGCAAATGAACATTATTTGTTCAATGACTACTCAAAAGAAAACAAAAAGGAAAGAGGTGGATGGACCAGGTCTGCTGGCTTAAGGATTGTTCCCACTCAAGACCCGTTTGCCTAAGTAGCTCACGTGGTGGTTCTGCAGGTCTTCTCCTATCATCTGCCTCTCTCCAGCACAATTTATGAGACACTGGCTATGGCTGAGATCTCAGGGACACATTACAGTTAGCTCATTTGTTCAGAACAGTATCACAGTCTTTTGTTCAGCTTTAATAAAATGCAATTATTACAGTGTCTCTCCTTGTGATTAATTCAGACAGTGTTTACAGACAAGACATTCTGCAGATATCTGCTGGTGTTGCTGGTATTGCTGCCCAATGAATTTAACCACGTCCTTCTGCCACTTGTAATTACAGATCTATAGCTTCTCTCTCTCTCTGTCTCTCCTTTTCCCTTCTAGTTTGTCTGTATACATCCAAACAGATTTCAGCCGTGATTCCTAATGGGGTGGTGGTGTCTATGCTTGCAGAAAAATTGTCTCCAGCATGAGTTCAGCTGTGCTGTGAACTGAATTCAAGAAGCTTATTTGCAGTGAATGGCAATTACAGCTTTATGGAGTCTGTGAATATGTGAACAATGAAACACTTTATACTAGAAGATGGCATTTCTTCTATTAAGTGCAGTTTAAGTATAACCCATTATATAGCTCTGTCTCCTGTAACACACTGAGCCTATTGATGGTGATAACTGCTCACAACAGATTATTTTCCCTGGACTTATTTGGGTAATGGCAGAGAATACGGGTAAAGAACAAACTGAGCTAAAACTTGCTCCAAAAAGCTGGTCAGTAAACCTCTCTCTGAAAGAGATTTGATGCAGGTCTTACTAGTTGAAATTATCTGGCTGTGAGAAGTTAGACAAGAATGTCAAATGGTGTCTTCTTGTCTTTAAATGCAACAATTAGTAACTAAGGAAAAAAAGGTATTGAAAAGGGATCCATGTGCTACAGTGGGCTCTGTACTAGGTGTCCTGAAATTTTCTACTTCTTCCACTTGTTTCTTCTTCCATTTGTCAATACCATATAAGACTCTCATGCTCAGGTCTGACAAAGATGTCTTTGTTTTCAGGTGAACAGACTCAAATTAGAAGGGGGAAAAAAAAAAAGAAAAAAAAAAAAAAAAAAAAAGAAAAAAGAAAAAAAAAAAAAGCAGATTTCAACACCAGCAAATTCTACTACTTTAAAATATTCCATTGATGCAGAACAAAAGAAAATAGCCCTGCCATTTCATCACAATGAGCCAGTTTTCCAATGTTCTCCAGACTCATATCCCAAAGTATGAGACTGAGAGTCCTTGTCAGTTCCTGCCTTTTAGTACTCTTTAGAGTGATGTGGAAAAGAAGGGTGAATGAGCTCTGAATGTGTCAGGCAGAAGCCAACTACCATGAAAAAAACCCAACATTCATGCTGCTAAGACACTTATCCTTGAACTTTTAAATTCAACTATTCAAGAGGGCACTGTTGAAATTCAGTTAGTATCCTAATATAGCTTTTACAGCCTTTGTCTGAAACTGACTGACACACAGCATATTCAAACCTGGGAAAAGGACATTTTCTCTAGTTTTAATCAGCTATCTCTTGGCAACACTGCAGACATTATGCTAATCAATGTGATTTTGACAATTGATATTTTTAACCTTTGTCTCACCAGGGTTTTTTGCTCCTTGTGTTTAAGGTTGCTTTCTTTATTTTATTTGATCTTAGATTCCACAAGTATTTATTTTTTTACAGTGTATTGTTTTGCTTTTCACACTCTGGCATTTGTTTTCTTAAAAGTCATCACAGTTATCTCATAGGAATTGTGGTTCAAGCATCCCATCCACCCATCCCATTCTCCAGTCTGTGCCCTCTCTTTCACAAGCATCTCCAACCATCAGCTGAGAGCTTTCTTTCTAGTGAGGAGGAAAGGCACACAACTGTACAGAATCCGAGGAGTGTTTTGTAACTAGTGGATAAAACCAAGCTCTTACTACTACCTGAATCCTATTTATCTCTAAAGGCTGAGATTAAAAAAAAAAAAAAAAAAAAAAAAAAAAAAAAAAAAAAAAAAAATTGATCTGCTTTTGCCACGTTTTTTCTTTTTTTACTTCCTTAAATGTGTGATATTGTGTAACTGCAATATATGAAGTTTGGAAACATTGTGTACTTCCTCTGCTTCCCTCTATAACACACAGATGTAATTTTGCAACAGCAGGTTGGGAATAAGGGGAGAAACAAGCAACTTAAGAAGAAGAATTTGGATCAAATGCAAATGTACCTAGAAATATTAATTTTCATATATGGCTGTTATATTTGAATTGAAGAGAAAGCCCCAGAAACTATGCCAGCAATATTCCTGCAAATCAAATTTGCTTGAGGACTTCTTTGAAAATCTATTTCTTTCATCATTACTATTTCTTTCTCTTTTTAAACAAACTGAAATTATTTTCCTAGACTGGCACCTTGTCCTGTGGCCATCTAGAGTAGGAGATACAGGCCAGCGCAGCCTGAAATCTGGTTTATAACCTCACTCTCCTTGTAACTCAGGGCGAGGACAAACCTCATCAACTGTAAATTTTTTTTTATTATTATTATTTTTGGCCATCTCAAGAAAGCAATTTCTATTCAGCCAGCAATCTGCACCAGTCAAGCACAAGTAAACATGATGGTTGTAGAGTTTTATTTCACAGTTAAGTCTTTATTACTGAAGGCACAAGTTTGAATGCATTGCAGGCATTAAAACACGAGCCAGAATGCATCGCATGCGTTAAAACACGAGCCAGAATGCATCGCATGCGTTAAAACACGAGCCAGAATGCATCGCATGCGTTAAAACACGAGCCAGTTCTTCAAACAGCGGTTTACCTGCTGCTGGTGAGAACTGGGGGCTGCGAGCTTGGACTTCTGGTTTCTCATTTTCAGATGAACTGCTGTGCGACCCCCAGCAGCTTTTGTTCGCCGTACCTCAGTTTCCCCAGCTGTGAAACGATGATAAGAATTAGGTACTGCCAGCTGAGGGACAGATTCTGACACCTTTATTCAGAACTGAGTAGTGCAATCGATTTCAGTCTGAGGAGAGGGTAACAGCGTCTGCCCATTAGTGTTTATAAAGCAGCTAGGCTCTTGGCTGATGGATTAGATTAGATTTCAGTGCTGAGATATTACCATGAAGGGTTCTTCAACACAGTTAAAATAGATTAGATAAAGAAAGTGTTTTGAGAGGTTTGGGTAAACGAGATGCAGAGAATCCTGATGATGTGGGAAGAACAGTTCCAAAGATGAATAATAAACAGGATGAGAGGCCCTACTGGAACAAGGCAAGAAGTATTGTGTTTGTGTGGTTTTTATTCCTTTGATATTTGAAGTGGGAAAAAAAAAAATAAAAGGGGAAGAAACAGTCTAGGTAAAATAAAAACATAGTATGACTGTTTTTCTTGTAGTCAATATGATGTTAAAAAAATATATGTCCCTTTTTGGAGCTATTTAGCCTTTTTATTTAATCTTTAATTCTTAGACCATTCTGTTATTTTTAAAAATAGCTCTATGGAATGAAAACTTGAGAATTTTCTCTTTACATATTCTAAAAATAAATATTTTGGCATTTTTAAAATTGCTGGCACCCAAATTGAACTTTTTTATTAATTTTCTTTTTTTTTTTAAGTCTTAATTGGATTCATGCTTAATTTACTATTTTATTCTTTGTGGAACAAGATTTTTTTTTTTTTTTTTTTTTTTTTTTTTAATTAGAGTTCTGTCCTTTCCTGTATGAAATGGATACCAGAGAAGATACTTGGTGTTGAATACATGGGATGTTTTCCATCAATAAAATACCAGAAAGTCCTTCGGGACCTAGATCTCTAATGAGAACTTGATGGCTGCCTAAGCATTTTGTAGTTATGTCTTAATTTTAAGTGCAAAGGTATTTGACTTTGCAGCCACTGGAGAAGGCAGTGGCCCCTCTTACCTTCAGCTGCTGCTCAGCTGCACGCCTCCCTTCACTCTTCATTAATTTTCTTAAAAATTCAGTGTGATGCTTCACCTTCAATTGATCAAAACCTCACAAATGGTAGGCTAAGCATTTCACACAGGGAAATGATTATGTTGTGTGGCGGGTGGGAGATTGATGGCTGTTCAAAGGCCACTAAGATCATGCAAGCCGCAATATTTTTCCAAATCCATCAAAAAATATCCCCTTGAAAGCTCCCTGCGATTCAGGGACTGATTTTTCTTGATTTCAAGGAGAGCTGAACGAAGTTTGCAGGAATTGCAAGAATGGGAGAGCATGGAGCTGATGGAGATAAATTGGTCATGATGGAATGGGCATCCAAAGACCTAATCCCATGATGACAGAGGCTTAAAAAGGAATAGGGGCAGTTTGCAAAGTAGTGACAAACATGGACTAGGAGCGCAGAACAGGATGTGTCCCCGAGCTCTGCAGAGTGTAACCAATCTCTTGCCAGGTGATGCTTTATCTCAAGACTGGCAGCGGAGATGGTCCAGGTCTCCTCAGATGCCTGTGCCCTGGCCCAGGACTCTCAATGGGAGGAAAACCCATTCTAGCAGATGGAGCTTATGAGCCACAGACACACATTCTGAAAAAAAAAATCAAGTTCTGGCAGTGGAGCACAGCAATCCCTCTCTGTCTTACCCACACACACCATTACACCATTCTCCCCAGACTGACTGCTACCAAATGGAGCTAAGGGGGGAACAAAAAGAGAGGCCATTTGAGTGATGTGTATTAAAAATTACTGCTTTGCACTGCATCTGGAGGCATGGCACAAACCCTCCTTCATCTCCCAGCCACCTCCCTGAGGGAAACAGAGCTAGATCTAATTCACAAGTGCAAAAGAAGACACAGATCAGGGTCCAATGACTTTGTTCAAGCTATGCTCTGAAGATCACATTGGCCTCTGGAAATAAATCTAATTTGCAAAATTTCTCCTCAGATTATCTAATTTTTCATTTCGTCCACAGGAAAAAAAAAAAAAAAAAAAAAAAAAAAAACACACAAAAAAAACCAAACAACGAAAACAAAACAAACCAAACTAAACCCCCAAAACCGAAAAAAACCAAAACAACAAAACCTAGTGAAAGGTTTCAATTAAATAAAATGAGGAGAGAATATAATTTCAACTATTTATTTTATTATCTTCACTTTGAAGAGAACAGGAAGGATGAAAGCCTAGTGATATTTTCAAAAGTCCTTTATGCTATTTATCAGAAATATTAAAAAAAAATATATGTGTTTACTTCAGAAAGGTCTCTTGGCTAAAGGAAATTAAAAAAAACAAAAACAAAAAACCCACAAACAAACAACAACAAAAAAACCCCAGGAAGTTCTGCATGAAATTTATTTTTGCCCTGGTAAAATAATATTTCCAGTCTCCAATTGGCTCTTTCCATTGAATAGCAGGTTTGCAAACCCAGTCCTAAAATCTACTTGGATCCTAAAAAGGGGATCAAGAATCTCTGGTCTGTCTGTGGCTATGCCATTGCTCTTCGTTTTCCAGAGAGGCCATTCCAATACCATAATGATGAGTACAAAACCGAACACTCTTTTACTGACAATAGATTATAAACATCCACAGTTCTCATGGTGTGAGCTCCTTTGAAATGCTCCTGTTTGTTTCGAGCTTCATGTCCATGATTTGCCCATGTCTTCCACAGAACCACTTCCTTCCTCCCTAAGGTACGGATTCTATGTCCTGAGTCCAGGGCTCATCCTCACTCTTCATGATGTTGTTTGTGAGAGGGAAGTGAGAAATTATCTCAGATGTGCTATGAAAGGGAAAATCATAGCACAAACATATGTAATCCTGCTTTCTTTGCGTAAAATTCCTTTCTTTCTTCAAATTTCAATAAGTTCAGTGTACCGGTGGCAGTAGACAAAAACTGGGTAAACAGACTCAAAATGTCCTGTCTTAGTTTTCTTTGCCATGTAAACTGATCAAAAACAAACACAGGGTTGAGATATAGAAACATCCACATGCTGTCTGGCTGCAAAACAACTGTAGGCAGTCAAATGAGTTTTAGGCAGTCTGGGTGTTGGCCACAGTGACAAAGGATGCATTTTAAGCATCTAGCAATTCAATTTCATTAAGTAGCTCATTGATATCCCATGCCTATTGTGGCTGAGTGAACCTGCAATGGTTCATTAGTTTTTATCAACAGCCATTATGAAATCATTGCTCCGCTTTCATGTTTCTCAGGACCATTACTGCTGACCCACGGTAAAACAATAAGGGATCGGAGGAGCGATGGTGTGTGTGTGTGCAGGTCCTGTAGGCACTGCCTGGGAGCTGAGGAAGGAGGAGGCAGGGGTTGGGGTGCTGGCTGGGCTGCTGGGGGTGAGGAGACATCTCTGTTGGGTCAGGTGCTGAAAGCCACCTGAGGGCTCTGGAGAGCTGAGGGAGAGGACGACAGATGGCTTGTTTGTTTGCTGATCTGAGCGTGTGAAAAAGTGTCACTCCTTTGTCTGTCTCTCAGCTGGCTTGTTCTGGGCAACGGCTATGAGCTAGTGTGACCCACCTCGCTCTCTGTCCTACCACTTCACTGCTCCGAAGCGCTCAAGAACCCTTCTTATCCTGTCCTCACAAGACACCTTAATTTTGTCATGTATGTCAGAGTCCCATTCCAGTTATTAAAGCACAGTTCTTACTACCTGCATTTACATGCAGCTCTCAAATGAGAGGTTTGCATTACATACACAACACAGAAGTTCAGCCAAACAAATGCAAGGTTGTTTTTTTACTTAAATCTTCTGTAAAAAAAGAATGGTTTTAAGATTAATTTTTGAAAATTCTTCAGCTGAATTATTAGTATTTTTAAACCATGAAACTTTAATCCATCCTGTAGCACAAACCAGTGCTTGTAAGTACAGCTACTGAATAATCCTTGCTAACCTGAGGTGTGATTTCACCTGGGTCCTGAGGCACAAATGCTAGGAAAAGGCTGACTGATAAACCTGGAGCACCCTGAACCCCTTCACGCTAGATGTACATGCAACATAGTAGTCTGACTCTTAGAATAAAAATAATTTTCCAGATTTGGACATCAACCCCTTTTCTACAGAATCACGTTGATTTGTTCCTGGTATGATCTTGCAAAATTTCTTTTATAGTTGTCATGGAAAAAAGAAACTCCAAACCTCCCAGATATGTGGACCCTCTTGCCCCCCACAATTAGATTCTTAATTTGCAGGATTATTTTAAAGCTTACTGAAGTCACTCAGACTTTTTTTAAAAAAATATTTTGTTTGGTACCTTTGGCTAAAAAGGCACATGTCTTTGTTGGAACATTTCGATAAACGTGACATGAAGCATTTCAGAGGTAGAGAGGTGGGTGATGGGTGATGGCAGTGTTGATAATGATGAAAATAGAATAATTATTTTTTTCCTTCAAAATTAGTATTTTAAATAAAATTCATAAACTGAAATCTATCTCTGCTTTGTCATTTCAGGAAGGTCAGAAAACAGCATTCCTGAGAACCTTGCACAATCTTTACATAACTTATTTTTTGAAAGAGAAAATAAAAATATTACTATATTTTACATAGACTTGAACATCTAGATCTTAAACTATTCTACTTTATGTACCAATCTGCAAAGAAAAATATAGGTAGAGATGCAAATTATTCAGCCTTTATATTGTTAGGTTAAAATTCAAGTTACATGATTTGCCATGTGAATAAGGAATAAAAGAAAAAGGAATCTCAGCATCTACCAAAACAAAGCAGAACAAACATGCAGCGGGAGAAAATACAGAAGCTTGCTTGTTAAGTTACACCTGTGGTATTTATTTCATTGAAATGCTGAAGAAAACTATAAAACATGCTGGACCCTGTAATATCTGTTAAAAAATGCCTCATTGAGCAGAGTGTTTTGGAAGTAAGTTCTGTTCCGAGGCAGTGCTGTGTTCATTGCAATAGGGAAGAAGCATTCTGCGGGACAGTACAGGCTTTTGTCTCTAATGGAAAATCTAATTTGATGTCCATCTCTAGGTAGTGCAGCTGGGGATAATGACACATTTCTGTCACATACTCCAAATGCTCCCTGCTCTGTGGGAGGGTAGGAGGCACAAACACAGTCACCTGACTGCTGTAATGGAATATTAAAATCCATGAAAAAACAGCTGATGATTCCTGGCTTGAAAAGTGCACTGTGGACTCAGTTTTGTTCCCTCACCCCTGCTACTCTGCAGCTTCTACTGACCCTCTACACCTCTCTGTACCATTTTCTGCACCCCCTTGGTGAAACTTCTTGAGCACAGAGCACTCACAGCCCTGACTCGTTCCAGTCCTCAGCAAATTGATGACCTTCCCAACACAAAACTTGCCTTAGTGCTCCACCTCCCTCATTTTCCAGGGCTTTGAAAAGAGCTTTGTATTTTCACACTGTTGGTAAATAATATATGAATGTATATATTTACCACTAAGTGTGTTTAACTTGATGTGTTTGTTTTATGTATAATGAGACACAGCTAATGTGTTTAAGCTCATGGCTCAGCATCTGGAATTGGTCATTAAAATACCCATCTTTGCTGTAGTGATTTATTAAATGGCTCATGGAAATGGCCTCGTCTAGTCCATTTTCTCCTGTATGGTAATAAGATCAAAGCATACAAATGTCAAAATACATAAAGGTATACTAAAACCCAAACACAAAACAACATAAAGTTGTCCTGTATGTATGTCTGAACATAAGATCAGAAAACTCAGTCATGTTGCTGAAAATCACCAATACACTTTGAAAAAAAATGCCCCAAATCTCTTAAATAACACCTTGGTCCATCATGCCTTGGTGAATGTGATGTACTTTTCTTTAAATATTTTTTCCATCTGTTCAGGAAGAGTCTTTCTCAATGCCCATCACCCACACTCTGGAGTTCTGAAGCATCTTTAGTGACCAGCACCAGGGCAAGTATTTCCTATCAGTATCCAACTTCAGCAGCTTCCTCCATTTCTTCTCCCTGTAATTTTCCAGACCATTGTCTTATCACTATGTAGCAACTTCAGTATCCTAATATCATGCTCTTTTCCTACAGATTGTTGTCAAAATGGTTTTCTAAAAGAGAGAAAGAAACAGGTAAGCTAAGTACTGCAGACGGACTGAATATCAGTACCATTTTCATTTATAAAGTACATAAAATCAGATGACCTAAGGTAAAAAAGAAGGCATGACTGCAGTAGGATGAAATATCTGCTCACTTAGTAAACTTTAGGGTCCACAGGACAAATTACCAGTCCTCAAGTCGCACTTATGTCCCCATTCAATGTACTTGGGACTTGTAATCGTACCAACCCATAAATAAAATGTCATAGTCTGGTCCTCTGGCTCAGTATGACTGCACATTTCTGCAGGTAGCATGAGTTTGAGGGATTTTTTTTTGCAACTGCTGCCAGCGATAGAATTAACACCACAGAGCTGGTTAGCTATTGATAGCAGCAAGCAGATGAGCTTTCAGTAGCTGCTGTGGCTATAGATGTGTCATTACAGAGTGAAAAGGATTATTATGAAAAGCTTCTGCCAGCACAGCTCCAGATGAGGCCCTTCCTTACATCTGGATGAGAAACAGAGTATATCTCAATACTCTGCTTTTACTCTGTCATTTTTCTTTTTCCTTTTTACTCTGCCATTTTTCTTTTTCCTTTTTACTCTGTCATTTCTAGTCAGGCCTTAGAGTCATTTCATAGTCACTCCATGTTCCTATGTAGCATAGATTTGGTCTACTGATCAGCGGTAACTGCCTGAATGTTCCAAAAACAAGGCTGACTGAATGAACACACTCTTGAAAAAACCCAAAAACCTAGGAGGACACCTGTGAGTTTCTAACCTCCTCATCCTCTTCAAATAGAATTGAAGTCATGACATGACAATACCTGAATGCAGCAGTCCAGTCAAATATACATATGAAGACTAAATAGCTCTTTGTCTGTTAGAAAATCCTGTGAAAATTTTCCAGGTTTGGAAAAAGCATCCAAAATAACAGAACAAGAAAACCCCTGATAATATCTATTTTTTATTTATTTGTTTATTTCTATTTTTCTATTTTATTTTTATTTTCCAGTGAATTTCTCTGTTTTGAGTTTAGTGACCTGGAATACCCAGTAGAAAAATTCACTACTTCTTAGAAGATGTTTATGCCATTTAATTATCAGGATTTATATTTCAGTCTCAATGATGTTGGCCAAAAAAACAGTTCCTTGGCCATGGGGTTGATATCACTAATTATAGACTGTATCAAATCTATAAAAATTTTAAGAGTAGGCAAAGGAATGGAGTGCCTTAACATGTGCCCTGCAATGAAATCCTTCACTTTCTCTGGAATAGGAAAACTTGTAGTAAGGCAGAATAACACCTCACTTGACAACTACAGTTTATTTCTGTATGTTTGATTGTGAATAAGCAAACATCTACTTTGGAGAAAGTCACTGAAGTTGGAAGAGTCAGTGAAGAAAAGAAGTTTAGCACGCATTTTGCACCACTCAAATTTGTTGCCAGGGACACACCCAAAATGTGAACTAAGCAGTTCACAATCAGCTGTGTACACCTAAACCTACTGACATCTCCGATTTTTTTTCCTCCTTAAATGCTAAAAATACACTCCAATATAAATACTAGATCCAGGGATTGTAGACTGCTCACAGACCTTCCCAACAAGACTCAGGTGATGCTGGTGCTGGTCATTTCCGTGTCATCAGCCTCATCATAGACTGACTGTAGCAGAGAGGTCAGGTCTGCTGTGACACTTACACAGATCAAATCACCATCCCACGTGACTCAAAAAGGAGTCAGACTAAGCTCAGATCCCTCAAGGTGTTTTGACATCCACCTGGCACTGACTTTGAACTGAGCTGGGCAGTTACAGTGGGAGCCAAGATGGCCGAACCACATTCCTGCACTACTTTGCCATCAGGAAATCCCACTGCACAATCCAGAGGTATGCGGTTTGCAGCATCCTTCATCACCACTCCCACCCCTGGCTGCAATTCATTAATCTCCTGAATACATCTGGGATACCTATAAATATTTATGGTTGCAGGCTGACATGACTTTCTCAAAGTCACAGAGGACTTGCATCACGGCGCACAAAGCTTTAACCACAGGGCCGTTTCATGGTTCAATAGGGATGCTCAGTCCCCCCTCTGCCCAGTGCAGACCCCTGGAGGTGTACACCTCTGCAGCAGCCCCTCCACAACCAGCCCTCACCCGGCTGTGAGGGTCCCTGTGCCCACTGCTGGACTGGTACCTGCCTACTCCTGCCCCTTAAACCCTCACTTAGTGAATGTAGTCTGAGCACAAACCCCATCCAGGGCTGCATTTCAGGCTGCCTGGCTCAGGCAGAGGAGCAATAAAGAATTTCAAATGCCTTTAAGGCACATTGACTTTCAGAAACGGTTGACGCAGCCATTTTTCATTTATTTATTTATTTGTTGGGCACAGCATCCTGTGTGTGTGGAATGTTTTTTTTCCTCCCTTTTCTGGCAAGAGATTGGAGAATAAATTACTAATATATTATTAATAGAAGACTTTTTTGGTAGTTAAAGCAGGCAAGCAAACAAAGAAAAACAAATTACACAGTGCATGAAAGTGAATTAGCAAATACAGAAGTCGAAGGGATGATCTTTGTCCTGGCAGAGCGTGGTGGGTGAAGAGGGATTGATGACAGAGACACATTGTTGAGACATTTCACCTGAGCAGGAGGCTGGAATGTGTTTTCCACAGCCCTTTTTATCCTTCCCATAGAAAAGAGTGATGATTTCTTACTGTCTGTCTCAATATGGAGAAAATTTGGCTGAGCAAAGTCATGCCTGAGCATTTGAGGGCTGTCTGGCTGTTGCTACTTTCTTGCTTATGTAGCTCCTCCAAAACAGATGAAGTCTCCACACATTTACTGTTCAATGATCGCCCTGTATTTAGACAGGCACAATGCACAGAATTGAATAAAATTTACTTCAATGTGAGTTTTGAAAATCTGATGTAAAAGAAGAAAGACTTTCTATTCAACCTATAGTTGAGCAGCCTGGGATAGGGTGGGTTTTTGTTGCCTTTTTTTTTTTTTTTTTTTTTTTTTTAAGTCTTTATTTGAATATCTTTAAAGAAATACCTTCTTCAGCAGTAAAAATTAAAACGGAACTTCAGAAAAAAATCTAAGGCTACAGAGCCAAGCATTGTGTGTGGATAGATTAGAGTTAAGGCTCATTTGCAGGAGAAAAGACAGCACAACATTTGCAGTGAAAAGAGCAGAAAGGATCTTGCCCCCACTCTTTCACTTAATAGAGGCAGTTTGGGGAAAATTTCTAATGAATCTTATCCAACCATAAAATCATGTAGAAAATGAATTGTATCTGACAATAAAATAAAAGTGAACTAAATTACAATGTTCCCATATTCGCAGGACAAATTAATTTCATGTTTGGAATACTAATTGTTCACTGTAGGGCCTCACAAGTATTTATTGTCATTGCTTTGTTTGCCGCCAGAGGAACTTTTGCCCATGCAGAATGATGTTTTTGACTGTAGCACCGGAGGGAAGAGAAACCAATCTTTTGCAGCAGAAGGGGGAACTTCCCAGGTGCCACTCCCTCTGCTCCCCAGAACAGTCTGTGGAAAGGCATTTTTCCTTTGAAGATGGAGAGAGAAGGAAAGTGGGCCTTGATAGGAGTTGTGACCGGCCCCCAAAGACACCCTCTGACACACCTTCTCCAAACTCCTCATCAAAGGCAGAGGCAGCAGGCATGCCCGGTGAGCCCTGGATCTCATGGGACCCTGGTCACCTTTCTGCAGAGAATGCACCCTGTATTTGTACCACACAATTATTACAGCCTAAAGTACAAATAAATAGAAAAGTAATAAGCTTTTAAGAAATACAGAGTAAAAATTTATGTAACTATATGACGGCTGTGTGTACACACAGTTAAAAAATGTTTTTAATGAAAAAAAAAAACCCATTAAACTAATAAAGCGGATGAAAGAAGTGATAATTCAGTGGGGAAGTTTGAATGCTCAATTCCATGACAAGTTCTATTAATATGACTGTTTTTAGGAGACATAAATGAGAAGCTATTTCTCCCAAGGGGAATCTTAGAGCAGTCATTTTTCCTGAAGAGAGTTCATTTTGAAATCCAAGGATTCTTCCGAACTGCCAATGGTTCCCTCTATCCCCTAAAAATTCATGTATGTTTCTGATTGACATGTTTAATGGACTTCTTTTGCATGATGCTAAAGCCACCTGATATTTGAATTTAGTTTGGAGCTGCACAATTGTCTCCATCCTCCCTAAGACCTTCTACCTGTACTCTTTCCACACTTAATTAATTCCTATTTCAGGCAAAGTCAACCAAAAGAAAAGATTGGGCTCCAGTCAGTGATAAAGGTTATTTTGGGCCCCTCTAATGTTAAAGAGCCTGAGCAATGAAGTGCTGAAAATGAAGCAAACTACAGGGGTTTACCCTTACCCAGCATCTCTGTCCCACCATGAACTTCTCCTCCACTGAAACAAGGCACCAGGGCAAGCAAGATCTAAAAAATCCTAAAGAGAAAACGAGATCCAGGATCCCTGCAGGATGGGAGATGTGTCCACTCATTTTCATCCTCAAAAAAAAAAAAAAAAAAAAGAGAAGTAATGGTTGTCTGGGGAAGGCTGAGTGCTGCTGCAGCCTTTGTCCATCAGTGTTCTGGTGCAATACTTCTGTGCTCCTGCTTCTGAGGGAGGGAAATGAGATATGATGGTACCCAGCAGGGTGATTAGAGCAATCATTTTCCTTGAAGATAAAATTACAAGAAAAGATCTGTATTATGGGAAACTGTAAAGAGTGATTGCCTCCAAGGTTTCTCTCCTCTGTGGGATAGGAAGAAGGCCAGAAGGAATCATTTGCACTGCACATCCTGTTTCATTTCAGTCCCTTCACACTAGTCTATTTTCTATTTTCCATTTTCCATCTTGTCTTTGCCCTGCTAAACCCACATTTGAGAGGGCTTGGACTGGCTCCAAAGCTGTCTTGAATAAGAGGAACTGTTTTTCTTATTGACTGAGATGAAAT
Organism: Hirundo rustica; assembly: GCF_015227805.2. Lineage (NCBI taxonomy): Eukaryota > Metazoa > Chordata > Aves > Passeriformes > Hirundinidae > Hirundo > Hirundo rustica. The sequence continues at coordinate 30,081,208 of NC_053452.1, forward strand.
TTTGACTGAGAGGGTACATATGCTTCTTGTGATTTCCTCCTGCTTCCCTTTTCCCCACATCCATGGCTTGTTCCCTGTGATGTACCAATGTGTTATGCTCTTGCTCATCCCTCTGATCTCCTTCTTCTAGGTATTTAATCTGCTGCTCTCAATCTGTGTAAAACCAATTTTAGACACTTTGACAGGATTTCCCACAACTTACGAAGATCTGTGTTTAAAGTATGTGTTTACCCAGCAAGCTCAGGTTTACTGTGCCAGGGGCTGTAGCCTTACATGGACTGCCCAGTTCTGATCCAGTGTTGCCACCTGCCAGGCATGCAGGCCCACTCACGTGGCATGCAAGTGGCTCCTGGGCTCCTCCTGCAGCTGAGTCTATCCAAAGTGCTCTTTTTTCTCTTGGAGATCAGTTCATCTGGAGGGAGATGGATGGACTGCCCTGGGATTGCCAGGAGAGGGAAAAAAAAAAACCCAAAAAACCCCAAAAAACAAAAAGCCAAACCAAAACACAAAAACAAAACCAAAAAAACCAAAACAAAATGACCCCCCAAAACCAAACAAACAACAAACAAACAAACAAACAGAGTTTTCATAGGAAAGGTTTTTAAACAGACGAGAGACAGCTCCTTCTGATAATGGGAAGCAAAAGGCCTGCAAAAGTCATGGAATAAAGGTCATGAAGGAAAATAACTACTGATATTTCTTAAAAGTGTTGAATGATTACAGAGAAGTAATTTTAGAATTAATCGGATGAGTGGATCAAACCCAGACTGGAAGGACAAGTGAAATGGGTGAAAGAGAAATATTTCACATAGATGTGATGGCTTCCTACATATTGTTCCAATGGATTTGACCCTCCCTACCTGAAGCACTTAGGTTATAAAAATTTTCTTATTGTAAGAAAAAAAGAAAATCCACTTTCACCGAAGAGAGTAGCAAGTCCATTTTATACTTGCACTGAAGAAGAATATACTGTTCTTCTTCAATCCTTCTGTCTTAGCAGGAATAGCACACCCTGATGGGTTTGCCAGGCAAGAAAATCAGGATCTACAACTGAGACAAGACCTTTATGGGAGAACATATTGCAGCAGATCTAGAGAAAAAAGTGGAAGGCTTAGAGAAAAAAGAATGTTTAGGACATGAAGGGAAAAAGAAAGACATCAGGACTTTGTTACAAGAGACTGGATCTAGAATTACTTTAAGAGTAAAGAGAAATTTTTCCTCCAAAATATTCAGACATATGTTAAAGAGTTACCTGTGATCTTACATTACCATTGAAGCCTAATAATTATTTTTGAAATTTCATGTCTGCTTTTTTTTCTGAGTGCAGATGCTGTTACACAGCTCAAAAGTTGATAGCTGAAAATATGATATTTTTAATGGATGAATTTACTGTCATTTTAACTATCAAATAATTTTTCAGTTACAGTGTTCTATTCTCTTCCCCTAGACACCAAGGATCCAATAAAACCTGAGCAAGATGGTTTGGGAAGTATGACTATTAAGACTCTTCTCACCAAAGGTGATCCAGAGACATGGACAACTTTGGGATAGCTGGAGCTGTGGGCTATGAAATAAGCAGCTCTCTTGCTGTCATTTCCAAAGGCCTGGCATAGTTGGTACCTTGGAAAGGCTGACTTGAAACAGAGACTGGACAGAGCTAGAGAGTAAAGTAGGTATTTATTGAAAAGCCTTTAGGGTACACCTTGGGCAAGAGCCTGGCCAGGGATAAACCCAAAGTGGACTTAGAATGGTCACAAAATGGACAATGGGTCACGAGATCTCACATTTTTATAAGTTTTGGTCCATTTGCATATTGGGGCTTAATTGTCCAATTACAGCTTCAGGTTGTGAGATCTCATCCTTCTTGTTCCTCCCTTCATGTCTGCTGTTGTTTATGCTTTTGAACTGATAGATAGTTGTCCTTGGTCTTCATCAGGGAAAGGATTTTTTTTTGTCTACTTACTCTGTGAGGAGAGCTTACTGACACTTAATATGAGGCTCAGAACCACACCCCTAGGCAGCACAGAATCTGGAAAACATGAATGTTAAAACTTAAGGCATCGTTGTAACTGGTCAATGGCTTCCACTAGATTCCCTGAGATCCTGCACAACATGTGGAAATGGTGACCACTGCCTCTCAAGGAAACAGAGACAGTCGAGCTTCCTGATCCAGATGAGCCCAGAACTCAGCAGCAACTGAGGCCAAGTACTTCTGCACATATTAACAATACCTCTATGTATCGATTTCTGGCCTCAAGGCAAGCCAGCAGTTCATGACACCAGGGAAGCAGCAACCAGCAGCATGTCCCCCACAGAGGTGAGATACCACTGTTTTGCAGGTCAGTGATCTCTGGTTTCTGCGTGGGACCACAGACCATATTGCTAGCACAATCTGAGTGTCTTGGTGGTGTGGACATCTGGCCTGCATGGCTGTGCTGATCAGAGGGGGCAGCCCAGGGGCTCTCCTGACTGACCACAGAAGGGATGCAGCAGCAGGGAAAACTGCTCACTAAGCCTCCCTGTGTTGCAGGGGTATTATCATGATTAAAGCACCAAGTCATTCTGTCAACAGGAACCAGGATTTTTTGTGGCTGTGACATGAGTGCTAAGGCATGGGCTGCATGGGTTGGTTTCCATGCTGTGGACAAATGTTTTGTGTAGTGTGAACTGAGACCAGAGAACTCACAGCATAACCTCTGGCAATAGGAGGAATAAGATCTACTCCTATGATAAGAAAGGAAAAACTTCAGATTCTCTTATTCAGATGGTGTGCCAGCAAACAAATATTTATTGACCAAGAATCACAGGAAAACACACTCTAAGTATTCAGAAAGAGGAACACAATACCTTAATAGAAAATGCAAGAAGAGAAAAATTTTCTGTTTGTGACATTAAAAACTCCTATTTTACCGTGATAATCATCATCATTAAAAGATGTGCCCTGCACGCTTGAGGTTATAAAGGAAGACAAATATCAGACGACATTGAAACATTGCATCTTGAAACCCAGTCCAAATAAAAAAGGAGTTTTATAACATAATTACATTCCCATTAATATGTTAATCTCTTATACACAGACATAGAGAAGCAAATACATTACTTTTAATAATTAACTCTGTAGTGAGGTTTTATTGCTGGGAAAGATTTCTCTATGGAAGGGTATTTAACATTTTAATTAAGCTGTTTTTGATAGATGTTTATTGTTGCTTCTATTTCTGCTTAAAACAAAACCATACAATTAGGAGAAAATGTAATTTTGTCACCAAAAAGGAGTTATTTTCATTTGAAAGAAGGTCTAAAGTTCCCTCTTCTTTAATGTCTAGTTAGTGTACAGCAATGATATAGTGTGTTTTAGGAGACATGTGTTTCTTATGGAAAAGTTCAATTTTGTTTTCTTTTTTCTTTTCAGTAATTTTGTATTTTTTGTGCCACTGAACATTGCCATCATATTTGACCTTCCACTAGAAGGCTACCTATGTTTTGGTGAAAAAAGGAAACTCAGAAAGGATATTTAAAAAAATAAATCACAGATTTCTCAGATAAAAGCTGCTAAAGGAACCAATATCTTGGGGAAAGTAACCTCAATGAATTGCAGAATCACAGGATCCAGGCAGGAGAAAAGAAAAAAATGGACCAAAAAAGCACAAGACTGAAAGGTAGAAAGAAATGAAACGTCTAGCAGTGATTTCCAGGCAGTGAATCTGGACAATGCACTGCTCTGAAAATAAGTCAGCAAGCTTTATGCATGGACAGGCACTTGAGCTTGATACATAAACTGATAATTGAAAACCTTTGCAGATGGACACCTACTTTCCAGACCTGAAAAGGTGGATGCAGGTCAGCTAACCCTGCAATGAGTTTCTCTGGTGAACTTGAGTGTGACTCTAGGAAAAAAAAAAAAAAAACAACAAACACCTGAGCGAGTAAAAACGATATGGTCTCCACATTTCATAGACAGTGCTTGCAGCTGCCCCCTGGAAGGGTCAGCTCTGTCCCCAGCCTGTGTCAGCATGGATCTCAGCCCCACTACACAGTCCCACAGACCCACACTTCTTTTTGTATAGGTTTGAAATCCAGAGAGCAAGTGAGATCAACAGCAGATCAGCATTTGTTCTCTGGTTCCCTGTGCAAACCAATAGCACCCTCTCAGTTTTGCCCATAGCAGTGATTTCAGAAGAAATCTATAGACACAGGTTTTTGAAAAAGCATGAAAAGTCCTACAGATGACAAATGTAGGACTCCCTTTCTGTGAGCCATCTATAGACACCACATGCCAAGATCTGTGTTGAATTATTTAGATGGAGAAATGCCTTTCGGGCACTTGCAACAGCTCTGAGTAGTATTCATCAATGAAGGGAGATGAACATTAAGGTTATTTGCCTCAGAAGGAATTAAATGACTGCAGGGAAGCTCTGTTACAGTAGCACTTGAAGTGCTTTATTGAAGAAATTAAATGAAGCCAGAAGTCTTGGCCCCTCTGACCACTCACTTATAGTGATCCTGGGTACTGAAAAGTACACAGATGCTGAAGTGAACACCACAGCCCCAGCAGCATTCTCCCGAGCGAAGCCATAGAGCTTTGGAGTCTGTCCCTGATTCTGGGACCTCTCAGGCTAAGGTGTTAGCCACCTTGTTGGCAAAGGTAGGTCATCACTGAATATGTAAACTCAGTGACACTGGCAAACTTGGCAGCTGTTATTCCTACACAACAAACCCTCTTCCTGAGGGATGGTTGGACAAGCATGAGCAACAAGACACAAGCCTGCAAAAGAGCAGGGCATTTCTGAATTTATTTCTTATGCACATGCTGATGAGTTGAATGGATGGGGAGAGAGGACAGGAGATCAGGAAGGGTACATTTCTTCATCTTAAAGAGAAATAATAAAATGGGCGCACATTGCATCCTGAAGGACAGCCCTGCAGTGGTGTCTACCACACCACCTGCCTGTGAGCATCCATATGCGCAACTCTGCTGAACTCCATGTGCATGCCAGGTTATCCCCATTAACCTACAGAAAATGGGAAGGATGAAGCCTCATAAAGTATTTTTTTCTGAGTCCACCTCCAAGGCAGGCGGAGATGGGAGGAGGTGGTACTTTGGGTAGGATTGCTGTGGGCTGGTTCAGTTTGGTGAAGTGGCGAGCTGGAGCAAGGAGTGCAAACAGCATTGTCCTTGCACATGGATGTCAGGATGCAGCCTCCTTCTGGTACTGTAAAGAGGCAGAAGGCAGAGGATCTGTCTCAGGATATACAACCTTCAGGTTTGGTGGGTATTCTCCTAAGATTCCTATTCCGTTCTGCTCTGGAATTCACACAGAAAGTGGTGAGATCTGTACTACATTCTTGTGTTATCCTTGTGTCTCTTTCTGAGGCAGGACATGATCCTACAAGGCTACCAAAACACTTCCACAAGTTAAAGTTAACATCTTGGGAAAACGATAACAAATTGGTCACTGTGTGACCAGGTTCTCTTTTTCTTGGCACAACAGAGAGGAGATATATCTGAAAATTAAAGCTCTCAACACCAATACTGACCTCTTATTTCCAAGGACAGCAAGAGAGTCTTTAGACTAAAATCACTTATTGTGACAGAATATCCAACAAAGTTTGTACTTTCTGGAGATCCATTTCACAGCTTCTGCCCATTGACCAACTCCAGATCACTCCGTGTTTTGTGTGTCTGCAACCTTCTGCCACTCTTTCAAGGCATATTTCCTTACCCCAACTCTTATTGGATAGTCCGCTGCTGGAATTCAGTAGGATTACTTTCAGACGTAGGGTGCTAACCTATATTGTAACCATGTATTTTTTCTCCTTTCTGTCTACATTTATTTTCTTCCTCAGATATTATCATGAGGGATTCTGATACCTGTGAGTACAATGAGGCTTCAAATCCCTGTCCTAATTTTACAGGATGGTCTGTATATTTATTTATATCTGTAAGTATAGAACAAAAACTTCAAACACTTTGTCTGAAGAGTGCAAAGCAAAACAAAGCTTTATTTCATTGCCAGGATGCTTTTAAGCAATTCCTGAAAATTTTCTTCTGTCTGTAGTAAGATATTCAATAAGGTAAGTATAGGGTGATTATTTAAGTATACGACAGGCTTTTACTTCTGTTTTGGAGAGCAAAAACTCCAGAACAAATAAAAGCCAAGACACAATAGAGCAGCATGTCTCCTCTGTCAGGCACAGAGGAGGAAATGGCTGCCAGCAGGTATTTCAGTGATCCCAGGGTACAATACAAAGCAAAAAATCCAATCCTATGAGCCAGACATCAGAGCAGTTAAGGCCATCTGTGCCTTCACAGCCTCCCCAGATCTCTTTGAGGTCTGGCTTTCCAACAGGGATTGCACAAACCCTCTTGTTCATAAGGTCAGCAGCTGGCCCCTGCTGCAGACTCCTCTGTCTTTGCCACACCTGCCTGGAAGTGGTACCACTAGCAAACCAACGAAAGGAGTGTCTGCTGTGTGCTGGGCCAGAAGCTGTGTGAGGGTAGTGAGAGTTATGCCTTCAGTGCAGCATAGAAGGGCAAAATCAGGTTTTCTCCCCTGTCTTTTCCTCTGTCTCTTCCTTTCTGAAGGGCAACTAAAGCTCTTGCTCAGGTATTATGTAAATACAGCATCTGCATCCCATGCTGTGAAATTATCGTGGAAGAAAGTAGAGAAGGCACAGCAGCCTTGTAAAGGGCTGCAGAGAAGGAGAATTTTGGCAGTGCAATATCATCATTCCCCTCCCCTACTCTGTTTGTGAGGGCAGCATTATATGAGCCCCTTGCATTGATAAAGGAAAGCTGAAACAGTAATTTTAAATAAATTCTAGCATGTCTTTATGAAGGAGAAAAGCAAAAATGGAATCTTGATGGTGTGATGAACTCTAATTTTTTCAGAGATAACAGGCAATTTTCAAGAAAAGCCAAGTGACTTATTGTCATTCAACAGATGAAGTAAAATGGGTGAAAAGGGGCAGTTCTCTGACATTATCTGGACAAATAATGATAGAACGAAAAATGTGTTCTGGTCCCTAAAATGAATACTCTTATTTAAAAACTATATTGGGAAAAAAAAAAAAATAAAAGGTTGATTTGCAAGGAGTCTGAAGAGCAACAACCAATTAGTGATATATCCCTGGGTCCCTGAGAATCGCTCCTAGGCTCCTGCAAGCTTGGTTACACCACAGTTCTTTTTGCCTTAACATTCCTACCTCCAAAAGGAGGATGAACTGGTAGCAACATCACTACCAGACATGACTGACTGTTCATGAAGTTCTCCGAGACCGCAAACACAAGGGGTGGAGTGAAGTGCAGAGTTGCTAATTATTTTAAAGCCCCTTCATGTTCATATTAATCAAAGTGTCAAGCTGATTCTCTCTAATTTAACTAAAAAAGACAGAGCTTTCACAGTGGGAAATGCTTTAAAGTTCACCAGGCTTGCATGACAAATTTACTGTATGCTTCCTGCTTGCTGGCTCTTTGTGTGCCTGACGGAATTTCTTTTGCTGTTTCTACTAATTGTCAGAACTACTTCCAGTGGCTTTAAACAAATGTTGACTCAATCCTGCTGTGATATCTCAAAGCTGAATGTTTGATATCACAGATTGCTAGGAAACACAGATACAGGAGTGAAATGCTACTTGAGATCCAACCTGATTGCTGCAGAGTAGGGCTACAAAGATACAGCCTGACCCAGAAAATATATTTAATAGACCAGAAAGGAAGCTTTTAAAAAATGCATAAATACATGTATAAGTTGATCTAAAATATGCATTTGCAGGAGCCAAAACAAGATATTCCTGAAGAGAATGGGTTATCTCCTGGGAAAGGATTGCATGTTTCATAGACTTCCATGAATGGTTTGATTTTGCTTTAAGAACCAGCAAGAAATTCAGTGTAAAAATAGATAAATCTACATTTCATTTAAATATTGCCAGTGAAAGAAAATATTTGATGCAAACTGACAAAAGCCGGGAGATTCTAAATGCCTTACCCTTCCTTTTGCTCCTGAGTTCATGTCTCCAATGACAGTGTGCATTTGTGTGGCAGCAGGCAGGATGTGGAGTGTCAGCCATAACACCGATGTTTCCTGGACGTTTTGTCATTTTGATCATGTCTCCAATAGCTGGGAAACATTTGACCCAAAATGCTCGACCCAGACAGCCAAGCACACAGTCATTCCCCCTTTTCTTCTCTGTCAATACATCCTCTTGCTGGTTGTGCTGCTCCTCAGAAGGCCATGAAGCCTTTTTTGAGCAAGGAACATTCCAAAGGAGAAGATGGATGAGGTAATTGCAAAGCGTGGGCATCGTGGTACTGTGTCAGTGATTAGGATATTAAAAATTAATGGTCATAACTTATTGTTGCACTCAGTAAGGGCAAGATGGAAAGTGGTAAGGGATTTCCCATTTACTTCAGTTTTAACTAACAACTCTTAGTTATTCCAGTCCATGCGATGGAGACCATCACGTAGATGATGACTCTTGGCACACAGTTTATAAGATCTGGAATCTGAGCTGTGCATAATTCCCTTGCTCACCTGCAGCTATAGCTATTGCACCAGTATCGGCTGAAGTGATATCCAGTGAAGGAATCTGACTTCTATGTCCTGTGCTGGCCTCTATACAGTGAATACTGTCTTTACTGTTTTTTGTTTTTTTTTTTTTTTTCACTTGAAGAACATCTGTCTCTTAGAATCATTGAATTTTGTTGAAGGGGACCCTAAAGATTATCTAGTTTCAACCCTGTGCCGCAGGCAGGATCAACTTCCACAAGACCAAATTTCTTAAAGCCCCATCCAGCCTGGTCTTGAACACTTCCAGGGATGGGGCATCCCTGACTCCTCTGGGTAACTTGTTCTGGGACCTCACCACTGTCACACTGAAGAATTTCTTTTTTCTGTGTAATCCAAATCTACTCTATTTCAGTTTAAAGCCATTCCCCCTTGTTCTCTTGCCATGTGCCCTTATAAAAAGTCCCTGTCCAGCTCATTTGTAGCTCCCTTCAGGTACTGGAAGGTGCTATAAGGTCTCCCTGAAAACATCTCTTCTCCATGTTGAAAAGCTACAACTTTCTCAGTCTGTCTTCATAGGAGAGGTGCTCCAGTCCTCTTTGCATCTTCATGGCCCTCCTCTGCGCTCACTCCCACAGGTCCGTGTCCATCTTATGGTGGGGGCCCCAGAATGGGGTACAGGACACAGGGGAGATCTCACAGGAGCAGAGTAGAGGGGGAGAATCACCTCCCTCCACTGCTTGTCACATTTCTTTTGATTCAGTCAAGGATACTCTTGGCTATCTGGGCTGCAGGTTTGCATGGTCAGGTCATGTTGAGCTTCTCCACAATCAACACCCCCAGGCTCTTCTCCCTAGGGCTGCTCACAATCCATTATCTGCTCAGTCAGCATCTGTGTTTGGGATTTTTTTTTTTTTTTTAGGAGAAAAGGGACTTTATATGGGACTTTATTGAGGAGAAAAAGCCATAGGCCACCAAATATTGTGGGTGGAAGTGCTGTTATTTGCAATGATAAAATGTCATTAATTTAAAAACCAGCCTGTTGTTTTCAGGCACTCCTCACTCCCACTCACTGCCATTTTGGGGGAAAATCTAAAATTATTTGTGTGTTTCTCCCAGTGATATCAAATTTTTGACCTCCTATTGGTCTATAGGATGAAGTTCTCAAAGCTGTTCAGGTAATAGAGCTGAGGAATGTGGCTCTATGAAATCCACAAGAAGCTAGATACAGACAAAATTTTATATCAAAATTATTTTGATATTTATTACAAACAAAACAGATAATAACAGGAAACCAAGGGAAGTAAATTGACAAAAAAGACAGAAGTTTTGTCAGTGTAAGTATTTTTTTCTTGGTTACTCCCCTCCCAGGCCCCTGTGCAGACACAGCAGCTGTGTTTTGTGGTGGCAAAGGTCTTGAGGGGTAAGAGGGTCTAGCAGTCATACCTGCTGTTTGGTTCATGGTGATTTGGAAGCTCCCAGCTCTCTAGATTTCACCTGTCAGTGCAGAACAGAGGGAGACTCCAGGAGGAAAAACCTGCTGTTGGTGATCCAGCTGCAGAGGACACTTTCCTTTTGGGGGTGGCATTGTGGCTCATTGCATTGCCAGGGAATTCATCTAGAGAAAATGAAGCTACAGAAGCAAAAAAAAAAATATATATATATATATATATATATGTGTGTGTGTGTGTGTGTGTGTGTGTGAGGTTTGTTATAAGCTGTGTCCTGTCTCATAAAACAAAAATAAAAAATTGAAATAAAAAAAGTTAGGGTCCTTAGCTGAAGCTGAGAACTAGCTGACATTCACTTCTGACAGTGGGTCAGAAACTTTTTGAGGATAAAATAGAGATGTAGATAACAGGAAAGTTAGGCAGTCAGGCCAAGAGAGCAAATGGAGTTGAGGAAGTGACTTATGTCACCTTGAAATAGTTTTCAACCTCCTAAGACCCAACAGTGGAAATGAACTAATTTATTTCAGAAAAAGTCTGGATTTCTATTGATGACACTGTGATTCTTTATTGCATGATGGAACCTGGAGTCTAGTGTGTGCCTGCATTGGAACCCTTTGAAGAAAGATGAGAGAGATGGGAACTGCTGTGGGGTGAAGGGTGTTGCAGGTGGTTATGGGGGTGCCAGTGATGGCTGCTGGAGGAGGAACTCAGCTCTGCTGATACCTGTTTTCTATCAGAGCTGACAGAGATTGGAACTCTTTTTCAAAGAAGAGGAAAATAAGCAATCCTGAAAAAATAAATGTTTCATTGGATTATTTTTCCTCCTTTCTTTCTCCATCACACCCACACGTACACACATATGCACATGAGGGAGTCAAATTCCAGACATTTTATTCTAGAGTTTCTACTGATTGAAGAAGGCTGATATTTTGTGAAAGGCTATATAGATATGTGATTCACCCATAACTGGGTCTGGCCTCCAAGTATTTTTGCAGTCACTTGTTATTCTTGTCATTTTTCTCTTTCCATTGCCATTATTAGAATGAGAAAAAATGTCTTCCCTCAGGTAAAAAAAAAACAAAAAAAAAACCAAAAAAAACCACACACACACACACAAAAAATCAACAACAAAAAACCCCAACAAAACAAATAACAAAATAAAACAAAACAACAACAACAACAACAAAAAACCCCAACAAAACAAAACAAAAAAACCCTCCACACCCACACAAAAAAACCAAAAACACCCCAAAAACCAACAAAACTTTGGCAGAGCTGCTGATAGCGTGTAGAGGTTTAAGGGCAATACTGAAACCAGCCCTTTCTGATGACTTCCTCTTCTGTTTCTCAGTATTGGTTGTAGGCTGTGGTTTTTTCCTGTATTTTTGTACTGCTAAAAAGCTGGTTAGGTCACCCCAGCTTCTCCTAATCCACTTATTTAGTTCCTGGTTGAGCCTGGTCAGAGAGCTGTCTCTGCTACCCAGCTATCTCTTCTGCTTAAATTGCTCTTTGATGGAGCACCAGCCAACCAGAGGCTGCTGACAAGGTCAAATTCATTGATCTGGGCTTCTCTACCCAACAAATGGCACACATCTCTATGACAGCAAGTCAGAGGGTTACCAATTATAATTTGAAAGAAGAAAAAACAGCGTTGAAAAACAAATATGAAAGGGGAAATAACTCCTTTTAATTTGTCACTGTTTTTGCAAAATAATTTAAAATAAGAAAAGCAATTCCTTTTTTTTTTCCCCCTTGTATAACATTATTCTTGTATTTAAGCTGTCCACAGAGATACCTTACATTTAGATATTTTACCAAAATGTATTTCAATAAAGTTGAAAAGTTCAAGTCAGTTGTTTGCTATTGGAATCCATAATCATGAAAAATCTCTGCTGAGACATGACTTTGGTCTGGAGTCCGAAATAGCCACAGGTAGCACTTTGACAAGCTGTCATACTAATTATCCTTTCTTGATAATCATTGTAGCGACAATAATAGTGGTGAACTCTTTGTTGGTGCTTGCACGGGATGTTGAAGGCTGTCCTGTGGAAAGCATCCTTTGTCTTCAAAGCTGTGACAAGATAAGGTTACTAAATTCAGCCTGTCTCTGTTGGGCAGGATTGGAAGGAAGATTCCACTTCATGTCATTGTACAAATTAAGGGAGATACAATTCTTGAAGGATATTTATTTTAAGAGGGTTATTTCCCAGACTATCCAACATTTAATTAAAAAGTCAGTTAAGGGAATCCTGCTTCAAAGGGATGCATGTGCATGTCTCATTTAACAAGGAAAGCAAAGGGATTTGTAACTGGTTCTCATGAAAGATTAAAAATAGTAATCAATATATTAGTCATGATGATCTAAACCCCTAGGGACTCTTACATAGGCAGTAAGAGAAACTAAGGGTTTGTTTCATCTCTTTATTTTGAAAGTGCTAAAACCATATAAAGATGGAAGTGAGGATCGGTGGACCCAGGAATGCCCTAGGAAAGGATAAGATCAATATGCTATTGTTACTTAGATATACATGACTTCTGCTGATCCTGATTTCTTCATTCACTCTGGGTGAAATCCATCCTGCCTTACTCCATCAGTTCAAAGTCTTTGTATTATGTATAGTATCAGAGATGAGGCTTAACCAAGTATTTGAATGGTTTTTAAACCTTATGCTTGAGTTGTGCACAGAGGGTTCCCTTTCAAAGACTAGTTTGCTGTCCATGGATGTTCAGCTCTGTCTTAGCAACAAACAGGAAAATATTACTCCTTACTAAGTGGTGTTCAATACTACATTTTTACAGCCATCTAACGTCAACCCTGTGTGGAAAAAAAGGATATAGTACAGTTTTAAACTGTCTGTTCATTTCATGGAGACCCCTGTGGAGGCTTCTGAGATGGCAGGATGGATCTTGCTGGAAACAAAGCTTTTCATCAGTACGGTTCTTCAGAAAATTACAAATGTGCCATTTCCAGTTGTAATAGGAAATAACTTTGCAATCTCTATAACCTAAAATATCATCTTTTTTTTATTATAAAGCTGTGCAAGCTGCAACCTGAACTACTATCAATTCTACAATTAAATTTTGGAAATTTTATTGGCATCAAATGAAATATTTGTTCAAATCTCCAGGATTTATAAATACATTTAAGTTAAAATAAGAAAAAAAAAAACCAAAAAACAAAACAAAACAAAACCCTGAAAGTTACTTTGAAGGGGGAAGGCTAAATTTAAATCCTGAGAAAATATCAGATTTATAATATTTTTCCCTCTGCATGATTTTGTTCCTCTCTCCATTCCATAAATAAAGAATTGGATAAAATAGCTTGAATAAAATATTGATATCATTAACCTCAGCTCTTTACCCAAAAGCATCTATGTTGAAGAAGTATGGCCAGTATTGTTATCTTATAAATTTTATGGGAAAAAAACCCCCAACAACAACAAAACAACAACAACCCACCCCCACCCCCGACCTCCCCCCCCCCAAAAAAAAAAAACAAAAAAACAGACTAATGGTAGTTAATAGTGGTTCACCCAAATTATGCTATGTGCTTTACTGATAATAAATTTGTGTGAATAATGTAATCTCCTTACATTAAAGATTCATAGCTGAGCCAGCTGTTGACCTTTAGACAGAATCTGGTAATTCCTTGTGAGGTTATCTTACACACACTGTAATATCCCAGGCCTTTTGGGGTAAACAATAGCTTGTCTTCAGGAATAATATACCAATTAGTTGTAAAGGACATTTTTTACTGTGAGTGATACCTTCCTGCATTACATGTCTAATGTTCTTCAATGCTGGTAAATGATGTTGACATATCTCAATGAATTTATGCTGGTGTTAATTATTAACTAATAATAATAATGAAAAGCAAAATTGGTGCTACTAATTGACACTCTAAGATGTTTTTTTCCATTTGTCAGTCTCAGAGCACTTTAAAAATATTTGATTCACAGTACCTCTAATAGTTATAACAGGGATTTGTCATTGTCTCTTAACACTTGGAAGGAAAAAAATAGCACAATGATTCATCCAAGAGCAAGGTCTTGCCAGAGCTAGATGAGTACTTGTGCTATTCTATTCCAGGTTTCTGTTCTCACCACAAAAAATGGACAGTTTTCCCAAAGCAACCTGTTGTCAGTAAGAGTACATCATGACAAGACAAATATGAGCAGTAGAGAACACAGGGAAGTAGACAAGTGGGAAAGCATTAAATGAGCCTTACAAGGCCAGCGAGGAGAAAGCTTAGGGACTTCTTCATCTTGGAGCAGCAGGGCTGCCTACTGTGCAAAAGAAGAGTCTCTTTAGGTGAAATCCTTATGAGCAAGCTCAGAGAAGCAACAGAACTGAGATGAACAGATATTAACAGAGGTGACTCCTCCAAGCTGCTGAGAGTCCTAGATCAACTTAGGTCCTACGCAGACAAAATCAGGCACCAGCAAGATGCTTACACTCTCTCTGCCTAGAGGGTTTCTGTTTGCCCCTCTCAACAAGAGCTGGCTTCTCATGCATTGGATTTTTGTCATACTGAGGGTCAAATCTATCAGAGCACAAGACCAGTGAGCTGGAATCCCTCTTCCTCAGCTGAAGACATTTCCATACCCATCAGAGCATGCTCTGGTCCTGGCTGCAGTCCTAGCTAGCATCTAGCTAGTATGTCTTGCTTGTAGCACTGTGACCCCATAAAAAAGGCTTCTCAGGACCCAAGGAGTGCTCCCTGGGTTGCTGGCAAACCATGTAGTGTTGGTGGACACAATTTACCACACGAGCAATAATGAGGACAGCAAAGGACATTGAAATACCTCATTTCTTTTCCTACAAGCGTTCCAGGTTTGTATGACTGGATCATCTCTGAACATTTTTCCAAACCACCTGCTTAGAGTTTTCTGTGGCAATTTCAGGTGAAGGTGGGGAAAGATGATATTGTGCTGAATTCACATATAAACTGGGTGAAGACGAAGGGTGCAAGATTAATTCTGGCCTTTCACAGTGCTGAAGATATTCATTATGCTGTCTTAATACTGTTTAAGAATATAATGAAATTCTATAAGTATTTATGACTGTTACTGTGTTAGTACTAATAGAGAACATCCCAATAAATTTGTTCTGTTCAGCATCTGTGCACACATCCTTTCCTAGTCTACATAGTGCAAATAAACAAGCTACACTTAAGAAACAAAAAATGAAAATAGGATCCAACTCTTTCAAGCACTTTCAACATTGCCTGGAAACAGTGGTTTGGTGCTAATTCAATGGGAACATTGCTACTCACTGAGTCCCCAAACCTACCACCCCCAGTGCTTTCAGATTTCTCTCAAGTGAGCATCCATCCAGTTAAAGAGATTGCTGATAGGAAAAGCAGCCTAATTCATCCCAGGCTGAGATGTGGGGGACCTGAAAGAAAAAAAACCCCTTCCTTTAGCAATAACTAGATAATTTTCCTAGTTATGCCTTAAATAAATTAATACATGAATAAATAAATGTAAATTATCCTATAGGAAGCAGTGTTGTGAGAGATCCACAAATAAACAGAAATTAGTTAAAAGCATTATTTGAAGAGTTAAAATGAAATAGCAAAAGTCAAATTGCAGGGCTGAATTAAGGTAATCATAATGCAGTTTTCAAATGTATTTGCAGCTGAGAGCTATGGAAAGCAAGATTAAAATTTGACCACTTAGAAATAATAGGAGCAGTGCCCTGGGAATTGGGGGCAGAAGCAGCAAGCTCTGGAAAAGCTCACTTCTTTTTGCTACTGTCTCTGCTCATCATGAGGCATTTAGCCATGACCAGGGTCAGATCCCACTGCCTGATAAAACAGGACTTAGAAAGTATGTGGAGAATTAATGCCCAGGGGAAGATGAAGTCTCAGAGTCCTTAGTCTTGCATACCAATGCTTTATCTCAAAATTCACAATGTGAAAATGACAGGAGATGCCTAATGATGAATCTCTTAGTCATTTAAGATGGTAAAAAGTCTCAGCAGCATCGCTGTTTCCCAGTCCACTTTAGCTGGCTGTGAGGAATGTCAAAAGCTCCAGAGAATGGATCAAGCTATTTTGAGAGAGGTGAATTCATCCCTCAGCTGCACAGGTAATTAATTGACCCAGTGCTTATGTATGTCTGCCAAGGACCATCTGGATATAACCCTGAGTGAGGTCACACTCATTCACAGATCTGAGAATGGACCTTGACAGGCTTGAGAGATCGGTGGGTCTTTGAAAACCTCATGAAATTCAACAAGACCATGTGCAAACTCTTGCACATGAGTTGGAGTAATCTCATGCACAAAGACAGGCTGGGTGGAAAATGTATTTAGAGCTGCCCTGAAGAGAAGGACTTGGGGTTGTTGGTGGATGAGAAGCTCAACATGACCTGGCAATGTGCATTCACAGCCCAGAAAGCCAATTGTATCCTGGGTTAAATCAAAAGAAATGTGACCAGCAGGTTGAGTGACGTGATTCTGCCCCTCTACTCCACTCCTATGACACCCCAAGTGGACTATCATGTCCAACACTGGGGCTAACAACATGAGGATGTGAAGAACAGATTACCCAGAGAGGTTGTGGTGTGTACCACACTGGAGATATTGAAAAATTGCCTGTACACCATCCTGTGCCGTGTACTTTAGGATGACCCTGCTTGAGCAGAGAGCTTGGACCACTGTGGTGCTTTCCAACCTTACCCATTCTATGGCTCTGCGGACCAGTGGAAGTGAGTCCAGAGGAGGGCCCAGAAGAGGATCAGAGCCTAGAGCCCCTCTGCTATGAAGACAGGCAGAGAGCTGGGATTTTTCAGCCTGGAAAAGAGAAGGCCCTGCAGTGACCTTTTAGCACCTTCCAGTACCCAGAGGGGGCTACAAGAGACCTACGGTGGGAGGACAAGGGGTAGTGACTTTAGACTGGTGAAGGCAGGTTTGGGTTAGATATAAGGTAGGAATTCTTTACTGTGAGGTTGGTGACACTCAGGAAAGGTTGCCCAGGGATCTTGCTGGTGCCTCATAACTGGCAATGTTCGAGCCAGGCTGGATGGGGCTTTGGGCAGCCTGGTGTAGTGGAAGGTGTCCCTGCCCATGGGATGGGGGTTGGAACTAGATAACCTTAGCATCTTCTCCAACCCAAACCATTCTATAATTCTATGCATCTATGGGAGGATCCTTCATTGTGGCAGCTTCTCTCAGAGGCTACATGAGCACAGATTCTATTCAGAATTCTCATGCACAGAAATTTGTTTCAAATTTTACCTCACCATTTAGGATGTCAATTTGTTTATATTTGAGTCACTGCTTAAAACACATTGTATGTACGTCTGTGAGGAGATGGGCTGGTTGTAGGGATGACTATGGGTAGCTCAAGTCCTCAAATGAGTTGCTTTTTCCTCTGTTAAAAACCTCAAAGCCAGCCAGGCTACATCCAGGTATAAAGGTCAGGTTGACATCCCAGTCATGGGACTCAGTCTTCTTTCATCTTGTATCCTGACCTTTGCCTTCCCTTTAATTCTATTGCTTCAGGAGCAGCCATAACTGACGTGCAGAATCTCACAGCCAGGGAGGCAGCAGTTCCTCGCCTAGAATTGCAGAATGTGCTGCTAAAAGTATTAGGGGATTTTAGTAATTTGGCATCTATAAGAAAGGTTAAGAATATAAAAGCAGACTTAACTGGGTCAGGGCAAAAATCAACCCAGCACAGTATCCGTGCTCAAAGATTGACCAAAAGCAGAAGCCTGGGGAAGAACAAGTACAAGAATAAAAATATATGCAATTCCTCCCCTCTGCTCTATTACTCAAACTTTAAGGTCAGCGACTTCCTGACCTAAGTCAAATGACATTTCTGCATATTTATTAAACCTCGGTAGGTTTCTTTTCCACTTTCTAATTTCCCCTTGAAGCCACATGACCATCCTTTGGCAAGGAGTGCCACTGTGTGTTATATGAAGCTTTTTGCTCATTTTCAGTCTGACTGCTGTTAGTACCATGGGATGCCTCTCACTTTTGCTTTGGTAGAGACAGCAAGCACTTTTCCCTTTCTCACTCTCTGTCACCTTCTCACAGACAGTTATGTATTTCCCTTTCCATGGCTCTTTTCCAGAGTAAAAAGTCCCAGGGTAGTCAAGCATTCCTCATAAGGGAGCTGTTCAATGCCTCTGATGATATTGCTCCAGTGCTGCTATGGGAAAAAGAATTTGAATTGAGAAGCAACCTCAGCACATGGCTAAACATTGGATTCATATTGTGGAAAGAAAAACTTTCTCTGTTTCTCTCTGTTTTCCTAGTGTTTTGTGTGCTTTTGGACTGCTAAAATATCCTGAGCTGGGATTTTTGT